>NC_142931.1:10113657-10158657 GCF_046866305.1 Octopus bimaculoides | reverse complement strand
ATGCTACTTTATTTCATTTCAATTTGCTATAAAGGCAGTACACAGAGAGTAGCTACGGGCTGGACAAAAACATTAATGAGATGAAATGGATGATAAATATGATGGTATAATGAGAGAAGGCAAAAGCCGCCCGCCGAACTTTGCTTCTCTATAACATTGTTCTTTATAAAATTAAATTTTCACATTGAGGCTATGAACCTCGTACATAAAAAGTCATAAATTAAGGTATTTGCCTCTTACGATTTTTCATTACACAATATGAGGCACCCGTCCTCTTAGGTTTTTTCGCCTGATATAGCCTTCGCTTCTCTCAAGCGAAACGATGGGACTGGGTCGGGCCACTTTGCAATACTGAATTCGTCGAGGGGGAAGGAATTCACCACTGTACTTCTGTGACTACCCGACACGACCTCCGCAGTCACCTGCGGAGGCCAGTCCGGATCCTTAGTACAGGTGAGGACTCCCTCTCTCCGATGCTTCCTTTTATTCACAAATTTCTGCAGGGCCCCTCCCTTTCGGAATAGGATTAGCCAATCCTTTTCCTCACAGGGTGAGCCCACAGCTTCTACTGTCGGCGGCACAATTCCCACCGACCTGCTTTCCTCTGTTGGTGGCACATTTCCCACCAACAGAGTGTCAGGACACGCTGGCGGTGCACTATCGAGCACCGACCGTGCCTCGTTCTTTTTTTTCTTTTTCTTTGGGGCCACTGGAGTAGGGCATACTTCCGCCTTTGCCGGACAGTCCTCCTCCTCCCCCACGATTTTCGGTGGGCAACCATTGTTGCCCACCTTCTTTTTTTTTCCTTTTTTCGAGGAGGTTTCTACCTCCTCGACTTCCTCCGTCTCCCCCTCCACTGGGGGAGCGGGGGGAACAACATTTGTTAACTGTTCCAGGACCTTACTCTGGTCCTGGAGACAGTCTTTCTTGATATGACCGGGCTTCAGACACTGGTGGCACTTGGGTTTACGTCCCTCAAGAATGACCGGTGCCTCGTGGAGCTTCAGGTATTTTCGCTCAAAAAACACACACAATGCCCGGTCTGAGAATCGAAACCGCGATCCTATGACCGCGAGTCCACTGCCCCAACCACTGGGCCTCCACTGGCTGGTGATTGTCTGGTGATAGATAGATAGATAGATAGATAGATAGATAGATAGATAGATAGATAGATAGATAGATAGATCGACAGACAGACAGACAAACAGACAGACAGACAGACAGACAGACAGACAGGTAGACAGAGACAAAGAGAGACAGAAACAGACAGAAGAGAGAAACAGAGAAAGGAAAGGAAGAGAGGATAACTAGACATAGAGGGGGGGGGGAGAGGAGAGAAGCTTAGTAGTTGCACTGAAGAAGAAGAAGAAGAAGAAGAAGGAGAAGAAGAAGATGAAGAAGAAGAAGAAGAAGAAGAAGAAGAAGAAGAAGAAGAAGAAGAAGGAGGAGGAGGAGGAGAAGGAGAAGAAGAAGAAGAAGAAGAAGAACAAGAACAAGAATGCAAGTATAAGTTAGAATGTAAAACAAAATACCAATTTGTGTATATCAAGTAATTTTATGGAATTATTTTCAAGATGTCAGTAGAGATTTGATGGGTTTTCTTTCTCAAATAATCCGTTTTGGTGATTAAGGTGACATTTCCTGCTTTGGAATCATTTATGCTTGTTCTTTCAATTAAATTACTTTTTTGGCTTCTGATTTGGAATCCACGAAGATAAACAGAGAGAGAGAGACAGATAAATAGAGAGACAGGCGAAAAAAGAAACCAGATACATTGAAAGAAAAAAATATATAAGATAGGTAGAAAGAAAAAGAAAAAAAACGAGAGACAGAAAGAAGAAAAGAAGGATCGAATTAAGTAGAAATAAAACTGAAGAAGAGAAAGAGAATGAAAGCTAGAAGGAATTAATACGTAAATAGTAAAAATTGTGAGAAGTAAAGAAAAAGAAAATGTTGTGTTTATGCATATACCTCATATGTATGTATGCTCGATAATACAAGCACGCATACATAGGTATGTGTTTTAGTTTAAATGGGGGAGTTTTATATGTGTGTATATATATGTTTTTCTATTCTTTTATTCTTTTACTTGTTTCAATCATTTGATTGCGTCCATGCTGGAGCACTGCCTTTTAGTCGAGCTAATCGACCCCAGGACTTATTCTTTGTAAGCCTAGTACTTATTCTATCAGTTTCTTTTGCCAAACTGCTAAGTTATGGAGACATAAACACACCAACATCGGTTGTCAAGTGATGATGGGTGGCGGGGGGACAAACACAGATAAACAAATATATACTTCTTTCAGTTTCCATCTACCAAATCCACAATCCACTCGCAAGACTTTGGTCGGCCCGAGGCTATAGTAAAAGACACTTGCCCAAGGTACGACGCAGTGGGACTAAACCCGGAACCATGTGGTTGGGAAGCAAGCTTCTTACCACACAGCCACACCTGTTCTTATGTGTGTGTGTGTGTGTGTGTGTGTGTGTGTGTGTGTGTGTGTGTGTGTACATATATATGTATATAAAAATTCATGGAGGGAGAGAAGGCAGATTAGTTTATCATCCTCCTAGTCCAGCCAATACATATTGAAATTGGGAATACAATCAAATATATAAGTATATATTTTTTATATGCCAACATAACATGGCAGTCTTGTAAAGGACGATGTTACTGTTGCTTTAGCCCCTAGAAAATATCTTTTCCAGCTGGCTAACGACACACAGTCTGTGTCTGTATATAGCATTTACAAGGGAGGTCATTGCTCCCATCTCTAGCCTTACTTGATACTCACAGACCTAGGTTTCTGGATGTTATCCGTCCTCAGTGTGAGACAATCAGTCACCAGCTAGTGACAAAAGCTATCTCCACTCGCAAATACTATATATTCTTCTAGCGACACACAGTTGCTGATCTCATATTGAGAAAAGCAGCATGTTTTAAATCTCTGAGTGAGAGAAATACAGTAAAAGTACCAGATAGTAATGTTTATATGGCAACATAATGTGCCAGTACTGTAAAGGACGGTGTTACTGTTGTTTTAGCCCCAAGAAAACATTTTTTCCAGCTGGCTAACGACACACAGTGTGCAAGTGGCTGAGTGCTCCACAGACACGTGTACTCTTAACATAGTTCTCAGGGAAATTCAGCATGATACAGAGTGTCACAAGGCTGACCCTTCTGAATTACAGGTACAACTCATTTTGGTCAGCTGAGTGGACTGGAGCAATGTGAAATAAAGTGTCTTGCACAAGGAGACAATGTGATGCTGGGAATCGAACTCACAACCTTACGAAAATATATATGATGCCGGTGATGTAGATGGATGCTGACAGTTCCATAAAGAAGTGCCAATCTCTCAAAGTGGATGGAACACATAGAAGTGAGAGAACCAGGAAGACATGGGATGAAGTACTGAAGAAACGACTTCAGGATGCTGAATCATTCAGGGGAGATGACAAAGGACCGAGATGCCTGGTGACTTGCTGTACTCAAGAAGACCCTTGCTCCACAGCAGGAGTGTAGAGACTGATCCTTTTGGTGGTGGAGAGTGCTCGTGGGGAGACATGTAAAAATGCCCATACGGTGCCATGTAAAAGCGCCCAGTACACTCTGTAGAGTGGTTGGTGTTAGGAAGGGCATCCAGCTCTAGAGGCCATGCCAAATCAGATTGGAATCTGGTGCAGCTCCCCAGCCTGCCAGCTCTGGTCAAACCGTCCAACCCATGCCAGCATGAGCAACGGACGTTAACTGATAATGATGATGATGATATTGATGATGATGATATTGATGATGATGATGATGATGATGATGATGATGATGATGATGATGATATATTGTTAGCTTCAAGAACCACACTTTTTAAAAATAGAAGTATCGTCAGTTCTATATTTAAGAGATGAGGAATTATGTACATTATTTACATTATTTACATTTGACGGATATTTGTCCCCATTTTGTTTGTTGTTAACACAACGTTTCAGCTGATATACCCTCCAGCCTTCATCAGGTGTCTTGGGGAAATTTCGAACCTGGCTTCTCATTCCTAAGGTATTTTTTCAATGTTTATTATTATTATTATCATTAAAATTCACTCCATAATTGCCCACCAGCATATGGTATAGAGGTTAAGAGTGCAGGCTATTAACCCCAAGATTCTGAGTTCGATTCCAGGCAGTGACCTGAAAAATAATACTAATAATGATGATGATGATAATAATAATAATAATAATAATAATAATAATAACATCCGAAAATACTTTACGAATGAGAACCCAGGTTCGAAATTTCCCCTTAGACACCTGATGAAGGCTGGAGGGTATATCAGCTGAAATGTTATGTTAACAACAAACAAGATGAGGACAAATATCTGTCAAATGTAAATAGTATAGAAGAATCTTCCTCTTCAATTGTAATAATCAAAAGCAAGCAATATTTATTCCAACTACCATATTTGGGAATAAAGAAGAAAGAAAGGAAAACAGAACAGAAACCAGAAAATGTCAACTAAACTATTTACTTAAAAATTCCATACGGTAGAAAAATTATAAGAATTGATTTTCAAAATAACAAAAAACATGAGCCAAGTCAAAGTGTAATGACTGAAGTAGGAAAAAGACATTCAATTTGGTTCTCTTTCATCTCCTTCATTAATTAGTGTGCAATTTCATATCTTGTTTCGTTACTGTTTGAAGTTGGAGTTTTGGGAGACTTTGTGGCACAAGATAATTTCTCTGTGAGCGAAGTGCATGACCCAGTTTTGAAGGTTTCTTGGGACCAACCAAAATCGAGTCACTAATGAATTTAAGAAATGTTCTTTTCTACTCTAAGCACAATGCCCAAAATTTTGGGGGAGCAGTGGGGAGGCATTCGATTAGATCAACCAGTATGCAACTGGTACTTAATTTAACAACCCTGAAAGGATGAAAGGCAAAGTCGACCTTGGCAGAAGGATTTAAGAAATATTATTATTCTAATGACTTTTCCAATGACATATTCCCTCAGACATTTCAAAGCTGGGAAATTGATGCAAAGACGGTTGTGTTAGTTTAAGAAAATTGATGGCCATCTGGTTAAAAAGTGGTTGGTGACAGGAAGAGCATCAGTCTGTAGAATCGAAGCCAATTGATGCATATTAGCAGTAGACTATGGGAGCAGTAGATTTTAAGAAATTATTCTGATTGTGACACTCCATCAAACCCATGGAAAGTGGATGTAAAATGGTGGTGTTGGTGGTGATGGTGGTGGTGACATCAGGGAGAGGAAGTGATGTCATGTCAAGAGACCAGAAGGGAGAGGAAGTGACATGTTAAGAAGCAGCAGGTTCAAAACAGAGTCTTTCTTACAGGTGTGTTATGAGGGACAGACATGAGTTGGGAGCAACCATAGGGAAGTAGTTCTTTCTAGGCAGAGATTGAACAGAGCTCACATGTGGATACAACTGTGAGGTTTTGCTTGTTTCCTGTGACCTGACACTTGGAGGGACTGTTGCCAATCGCACCTCAAGGTAGGAGTAACCTCTATTTGTGTCTTACAACTGTATCCATTTATGTCTTTGAGTCTGTGTTTGTCCTTCATCACTGCTTAACGTCTGATCGTGATGAGTTTATGAAGTTTGGCAAAAGAGCCTGGAAGAATAAGTATCAGGCTTAAAAAAAAAAGGTATAGGGGTTGATTTGTTTAAGTAAAATTCTTCAAGTTGGTGCCCCAGCATAGCCACAGTCTAATAACATAAACAAATAAAAGATAAAATAGCCAAGAGCCAATCCTATTATAAATCTGAGTAGCGTTTCTCTGTCCAGTATGTTTTTATGTTCGTTAACTCCTCCCAGACCATTGGTGCAAGGACAATGAAACTCAAACCAGTAACTCCCCTAATCCCAGGGAATGTCCTAAGGGGGTCTATTTTTTTAAGGGCTGCATAATTGGGGCCCCACTGACTCCCCTATTTTTATTGCATTTTAAACTAACTACATGGCATTGGTGACCAAACTGGAGCAATGACAATGAATTTCATACCATGAACTCCCAGGGAGTATCATAAGAAGGTTCAGTTTCTGAAGGAGCATTTAAATGGGGCCCCACTGACCCCACCCCACCATTTTTACTGCATTTACCTCTCTCGTGTAGGGAGTTTTGAATGCGGTATCAGATAATTAATATCAGGTGATACATGTACAATGAATGTGTCTGAGTCCATTACATTACACAAGGGCAGAGGGCCACAAAGTGTCCTGCTAGTGGTGCCAAAGGCCACAAAGGTGCCCTCCACAGGAGCCAGCCTGAATGCCACCGGAAGGGCAGCTTCAGGGCTAGTTGAAAATAAAATTATCCATTGAGTGAAGTGAGAAGAATACTATCATGAAGGAAGTAAATGAGAGTTTAGGAAAAACAATCTTCTACTGCAATTTTGGCACTTGCTTACTTCTTTTAATTTCAAGACTTAACTGAAGAATTACTTGATGGAATAAACAATGTTTGGTTAAATGGCAAAAGTTATTAGAATCTGGTTTATGTCATTTTAAGAACTGCTTATATTAGTGCCACTTTTACTAACTTGCCGTATCTGAATGTAATTACCAATTCTCTTGGAGTACATTAATTTATATTACTATCTCCCTCCCTCTCTCCCTCTCTCTCTCTCTCTCTCTCTCTCTATATATATATATATATATATATATATATATATATATACATACATATATATATACATATATATATATATATATATATATATATATATATATATATATATATATATACATATATATATATATACATATATATATATATATATATATATATATATATATATATATATATATATATATACATATATATATATACACACACACATATATATATATATATATATATATATATATATATATATATATATATATATATACAGATATACATGTGTGTATGTGTGTATAAATACATACATTCATATATGTATATATATATAATATATATGTATATATATATATATATATATATATATATATATATATATACAGATATTCATGTGTGTGTGTGTGTACATACATTTGTAACTGTGATGCACTGTTAATGATGGATGGATGGATGGAGGGAGGGAGGGAGGGAGAAAGAAAAAGAGAGAGAAATGGATAGATAGATAGATAGATAGATAGATAGATAGATAGATAGATAGATAGAATGGGAGAAAGAGAGACAAAAGAGAGGTATAGAAAGCGAGAGGGGATAGTATTATAGAGCCATAAACATGTCCATGTATCTTTGAGACTTTAAGGCATCGGATTCCATCACAGACCAAGTTGTTGTTTAGCAATTATTTCAAGACAAAATATAAACTGACTTTCAATGGTTCTCATCTTCTTTTTCCACATCAATTTAATCCAGCTTACCATTTTTTCATTCCTTAAACAAGAAACTAACTTCTGCTAACAGAAATAAAATCCCATTCCAAGTCTTTAAACTGATCTGGGCCACTTTTGTTGTCAACTAAAACATTTTTCAAAAAAAATTTCTTTAACACATAAATTTTTTTTTCTTTTTTACCATTCTGAATGGTTCTTGTGTTTGTATTTCTGGGGTTTTTTTTTTACATTGTTATTACGCTTTTTATTTCTTGCTGTTTTATTGTGTGTGTTTTTTTGTTTTTTGTTTTTTAACGTTTTGTATCTCGACTGTTATGTGTTGTAAGTTATGTGTGTCACAAATTCTTTACAGTGTCTGCTACCAAATTTTGTTTAAAATAATGGGAAAAAAAATGAAAAAAAGGGAGAGAATGAAGGAAGGAAAAAACAAAGAAAGAAAGAAAGAAAGAAAGAAAGAGAAAGAAAGAAGAAACAAATGGGAAACAAACACTGACAATAAAGTGCAAATTGTAAATGAAGAACTCAGCTGCCCCCTTCCTACCATAGTATTACTTATTCCATACAACCCCCAATTTTTTTAGTAGCACCAGTTCGTTACAGGATCCCCCACCCGGCCCCACCCCCCGCCCAATAAAGCTCTCATTTATCTTTTTGCTGAACTGACTTTTTTGCTGACACAGACTAGCACGAGTCTCTTTGAATTCTTGCGATTATATTTCTATTTGGAGAGTCTGAATCAAAACCAGAAATGTGCCACACACACACACATACACAGAGGCACTTGCACTTTCATGCATACACAAATGCATGCACATATGCACACAAATACTTACATTTAAAGACACTAACTTTCTCCCAATATATTGTTTCTTGACACTCTTCCAAATTCTTCAATCTGCCTGTCACCTACCAAAAAATAAGTAATACCACTACTATTATTTCTACATGGTAAGAAGCTTGTTTCCCAACCACTTAGTTCTGGGTTCAGTCCCACTGCATGGCACCTCAGGCAAGTGTCTTCTATAGCAGCCTCGGGCCAACCAAAGCCTTGTGAGTGGATTTGGTAGACGGAAACCAAAAAAAGTCCGTCATATACGTATATGTATATACGTATACGAGAAGAAGAAGAAGAAGAAGAAGAAGAAGAAGAAGAAGAAGAAGAAACTAACATGTGGGAGTGCCATGATAGTAGTAGGATGATAAATGGTCAAGTGCCCTGAAAGTGACTGGTTGTGGATGGTAGTAGTGATTGAATTCTTGAGACATCTCTTTTGAATGTCTTGTTTATAATATTTGCATAGGTGTTATTCTAAACAGCAATAGTAGTAAAGTAAGGAAGGAGGTGGCGGAGAGGAAGAAGACAAAGAAGGAGAAAGAGAAGGGAGAATAAGAAGGAATGTAGGTAGTGTGATAGTAGTAGGTTGTTAAATGGTCAAGTGACCTTAAAGTGGCTCGTTATGGATTATAGCAGTGATTGGGACTGTTTTTTAATGGATTCTTGAGAATCTCTGGAGTGGATCATCAATATCTATAAAACAGAAGATGTTTGTGTGTGTGTGTGTGTGTGTACGTGTTTGTGTGTGTGTGTGTGTACGTGAATGTGGTTTATGCACGTCCACAAATTAGCACGCATGTCGCTCCAATTTTAGGAGAAGATTCGGAATGACCCTATGTGCATTTTAGTGAACTTTCTCTCTCAGAGGTACCCGCGTATACCTGTAAAAATCGATAAACTTTTACCAATTTTGAAGTTTGTTGACATGGCGAAGTCAAATCTGTGCGTACGCGCTGAAGTACAGAGAGAGAGAGAGAGAGAGAAATTGTATGTTTGTGAGAGGGAGGGTGAAGGAGAGATACATTTCTTTGCCAGCGTCTGTGTGGTAAGCAGCAATCAAACAGAAAAAAATACCCTCTCTCTCTCTCTCTCTCTCTCTCTCTTTCTCTCTCCCTCTCTCTATCTCTCCCTCCCTTACATACACATGCCAGTTATCTCTCTTTCTTTCTTTCTTTCTTTCTCACACACACACACAGCAACATTACACACAAAACACATGTTGCCAAAAAGAAATAGACGCTATCTTTTTATAGTGAGTATGCCAGACAGAAAGTGTGGTGTGTATGTGAAGTTGTTTTGTTAGTGTGAGAGAGCAGCATGTGTGTGTGTGTAATGTTGCTGTGTGTGTGAGACAGGGAGAAAGAGAACGAAAGAGAGATAAATGTGTGTAAAGGGAGGGAGAGAGATAGAGAGGGAGAACGCGCTCTCTCTATCTCTGCCGAATTGATGTAAACAAACCCATGTGGTCTGATTTTCACGTTTCTAGGTATTGTACCGTAAATCGTCATTTCCAAAATATATTTATTTCAAATCATTTATCCGTATATTATGTAAGGCAAGGTGTGTGTGTTTTGTTGATATATGGGCAACACACACACACACATACGAACATGTATGCGTACAAAAAATATGTATGCAATTGGTGTACATACGTGCGTGTGTGTATGTGTGTGTTGCTCATATAAATATATATATATATTTATATAGATAGGATGATAAATTGAATATTAATTCAATTTAAAACCAAGTGGCCTAGCATATAACAAATCTGAAAATTCAGAAAAAATTGTATTACACGTGTATAAGGGATGACCACTAGGTGGACATCCAATATGCTAGAAAGAGGTCATCAACGACCCAACCACAAAGAAAAATAATGTTCTCCGGGTTCCTAACCCATGAGCAAAGAGGGGTTAGATGATGGCGGTGGTGTTTTCAAAGGGATGGCATGTGTAACCTGATCACCTCTGCCGATCAAACTCTCAACCCATGCGCTCCAGTTGCAACACTGATTCTGCCCAAATTTGACGTCATGTTACTTAGTTTGGTTTGAAATAAAGAACTTGATTAGCTTAATAATCCCAACTTAATCCCGGGCAAAGCCGGGCTATACTGCTAGTTTTTAATATTTACGTGTGTGTTTGTGTTATTCTAAGGCCGTGGTGGATATGTCATTTGTTGTAGATGCATTCAAAAGGGGTTTGTATTTTGTAATAAAGAGAGTCTCTTTACTAATTCGTTGGCTGCCGGTTGTATCGTCCCTAAATTTGTAGAGGAGAAAAATTCTGAAGCTTGGATGTTTGTTATTGGTGCAAATGTCGATGTGTTGGCTGAATGCTATTTTTCTGTTTTGGGGAATTCTGACCTGGGATCTGTGCAGAGCCATCTTTTTACGTAGACAAATTTGGGGGAAGGGGACTAGTCAATTACATTGACCCCAGTGTCTCACTGGTACTTAATTTATTAAACCCAAAAGGATGAAAGGCAAAGCTGACCTCAGCAGAATTTGAAATCAGAACATAGCAACTGATGAACTACCACTAAGCAATTCATCCAACATGCTAACAATTCCACCAGCTCACTGCCTTAATATAATAATACTGATAATAATAATATAATAATAGATAGATAGATAGATAGATAGATAGATAGATAGATAGATAGATAGATAGATAGACAGACAGAAAGACAGACAGACAGACAGACAGAAAGACAGACAGATAGATAGATATTGTACTTAAAGATCAGTTTTCTTCCTTCTTACTTTCCAATTGTTTTTTTGTTGTTTTTTTCCCTTTCAAACACTTAAATACATACTCTACAATGGAGTAAATGGTAATGTAAGAAATAAATAGCTAGAAATCAGAAAAATGTCAACACCCCTGCTGCTAATTCCATATTCAGTTACCATAGTTGTATTCCTCATTCTTCTGCCAAAATCCAACATTCTATGTCAATATCTCACCAAAAAGACCACAGATAGCTGAGTGGATAAAATATAAATCTGGAAACCAAAGACAGTTCGTAAAAGAGTCTAAGAAAGCTAACTGCCATGAAGAATGAGGAATCTGATATTTTAGGCCCTTGTCTTTTGTCTGAGAGTGAAGTAAGGAAGATGGGTGGTGCCACTTTGGTTGCAAGCAGACAAACCATTTGTTGTTACTCTGCATGTCGTAAGAGGTGACAGGAGAGGCATCCAGTTGTAAAATGCTGCCACAGAAAACATGTCTAACTCATGCCAGGAGGGAAAAAAGTGAACACTAGGTGATGTTTGACAATGATGAGGAGGAGGAGGAAGAGGAGGAGGTGCAACAATTACAATGCTCGTGATGGTCATCCCATAAATAATGCATTTACTTCAAATGCATGAATTAAAAGTTGGAGGAGGATGGGATAAACTACTTGCAGCAACTTGCTGTAAAAACAGGTATTAAATTTATCTTATTCTTAGTGCAACTTTGGAAGAGTGCAGTTCCATTTTAACAGTTATTTTTCCAAAGCTATAATGGAAGTGATAAAGGAGCATATTCGGCATATTTTAATTTTATGAGTTCAATTAAGGTAACAACACAACAGAAAGTGCGAGGAATATTAATGCAGTATATGAGGAATGGACAATAAGCATAAGCCAGTGTCAATGATGGTTCCAGAAATTCCAAGCCAGAAACTACTGCCTAGAAGACGATCCTCATCCTGGAAGATCTGTAGAGCTTGATGAGGGCATCCTGCAAACCCTGGTGGAACAAAATCTCATCGTAACTGTTGAGGAATTAACAGAGAAGCTTGGATTTTGTCATTCAACCATTCAGTGACACCTGTGTGCCATCGGAAAAGTCAGAAAATTGGGCCAATGGGTTTTTCACAAACTTTCAGAGTCTAATCATATGCAGAGAGTGAATGTGTGCTCTTCTTTGCTGTCATGTCTCATGAATGAACCTTTTTTTGGACTGAATAGTAACTGGTAATGAGAAATGGGTTCTCTATAAAAAAGTCAAGTGCCGAAGACAGTGGGTAAAGAAAGGAAAAACACGACCATCCCAGGTGAAAGAAGGTCTTCATCCACATAAGGTGTTGTTATCTGTTTGGTGGGATAGGAAAGGTTTAGTCCACTTTGAACTTTTAAACCCAAACCAAACAATAGCAAAAGAGATCTTCTTTGAGCATTCTAGATCAGCTTAAGTTAGCGCTAGAAGAAAAACGACCATCTTTGGTTTCAAGACGTCGTCCTCGGCCACATACAGTGAGGATGACACTCCAAAGGCTGGAGCAGTTTGAATGGGAAACAATGTCCCACCCACCATATTTGCTGGACATTGCCCCATCTGATTATCATTAATTAATTCCACAGTCTTCAAAATCATTTGGATGGAAAAAATATGAATTCTGTAGACGAGGTCAGAACAGTACCGGAGGAATATTTTATCTCATGGGTAAGTTAATTTTGGGAGAGGGGGCATTGCAAGGCTACCAGATAGATGGAAGAGCATTGTAGAAAATGAAGGAGAGTATATTTTAGATTAAAAGAGAACTTTGTTTCTCTTAATTTTGGAAAATAAAAGAAGTATAAAAAAAGCCACATTTTTTTAGGGATGACCCAATGAATGTATATATACATATGCATGTGGATATGTGTGTGTGCTTGTGTTTATTTTTAACCACTTGACAATGGGTGTCAGTTTGTTTACATCCTCATAACTTAGCAATTCAACATAAGGGACTGACAAAATATGTACCGGACTTAAATTATTAAGTAGAAATGATTTGATCAATTAAACCCTTCACAGCAGTGGAAGTGAACCAGAGACCATGTGGGTGTAAATGAATCTTTTTAATCACACAGCCATGCCCAACACTGATGAATGAGCAGGTGTCAGTTAATGAAATTCAATAAAAAATTGTTTTAGAAAGCAAGTGTGGTGGCGGCGGCGGTGGTGGTGGTAGCATTGGTGGTGGTGATGGTGGTGGGGATGGTGGTAGCAGTGGTGATGGTGGTAGTAGCAGTGGTGGTCGTCGTGGTGATGGTAGCAGTGGTGGTGGTAGCATTGGTGGTGGTGGTGGTGGTGGTGCTGGTAGCAGTGATAACCTCGGCAGTGGCAGCAGCAGCAGCAGCAGCAGCGGAGATGGTGATGATGATGATGATGATGAAGATGATGGTACTGATATAAATGGCTGGTTAAAAATAGAACCAGCGAAGTAGCACATCATTTTAATCAACTAAAAACACCTCCCTCCAAAATTTCTGGTCTTACACCAACATTAGACAGAAATCGATAAAACGAAGACCCATCAATACATACCAGTAATATATTACAGATAATTCAACAAATTATCCCCCCGCCCCGCCATCTGGCCCTCAAAATTATTTGAAACCCTTTCATCAATTCAAATGGCATCATTGTTGTTGAAAATAGATTCACTCATCAAAAGCATGTGTACTTTTAAGGTTGGTTATTTACAAAATACTTAAATAATTTAGATATCAAAAAAGAAACAAAATGAAAAACTGAAAACACAGCAAAAAAGAAAAAAATTCTTCAAAAAATATTGAATAAAAAAGGAAAAATACAAACAAATGCAAAATAAGAAAAGAAAAATAATGAAAAATAAAGAACTAGATAAGAGTATAATTTAGAGCTTTCAAAATTGTTTTGCTAAATCCTGGAAAAGTAGGTTTCGGAGTTTGTAGAAAATAACTGTTTCCATTGATTGATGTAATAAATGAATAAAGTATATGGAATAAAAATAAGAAAATAATCAAAACAAATGTAGGAATAAATTTCAGTGAAATAAATTAGTGAAAAAGAATAATAAAATATATAAATTCAGAAAATGTAATTTGAAAGAAAATTAATAAATACAATCCATTGAAAGAAAATGAAAATAAGATGGTACAGAAATCAATAAATAAATAACATATGAGGAAATGAAATAAAAAAAATAATAATAAAAAAATAATGGAATTCAAATAGAAAATGTATAAAATAGCAAAATATAAAATATACAAATTTTGGAAAAAAATATAGAAATAGATATAAAAAAATTAAATAAATAAAATGTATATAGAGTGATAAAATATATAAGATGAATAAAAAATATATAAGATGAATAAAAAATATATAAGATGAATAAAAAATATATAAGATGAATAAAAAATATATAAGATGAATAAAAAATATATAAAATATATAGATTAATAAGATAAAAATAACATAAATAAATTTCTTAAAAATGAATATAAATTATATAAATTTATAAAATAAATATAAAATTATGAGTAAATATAACAAATAAAAATAATTTTTTTAAGTAACTATAAAATATATAGACCAATAAAATAAATATGAAATACATAATTATTTCTTTTTTTTTTTGATAAACACAAAGTATATAAAATGAAAATAAAATATATATCAACAAAAATTCTTGAAGGCAGTGCCCCAGCATGGCCACAGTACAATAACTGAAACAAGCAAAAGATGAAAGTAAGAGTAAAAGATAAAAGTAAACAAGATAAGCCATCTATAAAAATAAACACAAAATAAGTCTATAATATTATATATATATATATATATATATATATATATATATATATATATATATATATATATATATATATATATATATATATATATATATATATATATATATATATATATACATACATACATACATACATATATATATATATATATATATATATATATATATATATATATACATTTAATAGAACAAGCAGAAAAATATATTAATTTATAAAAATGAAATAAATATGGAAAAGAATTAGAAATTAATTAAAAACTAATTAATACACAACATACATATGACATATAAGATAAATCATAATACAATGAAAATAAATATAGGTAAATGAAATAATATAAATTAATTAAACACACCACACCACATACGCACACCACACCACACACATACACACACACACCACACCACACACATACACACATATGGCACTGCGTTGGTTACAACGACGAGGGTTCCAGTTGATCCGGTCAATGGAACAGCCTTCTCGTGAAATTACCGTGCAAGTGGCTGAGCACTCCACAGACACGTGTATCCCTTAACGTAGTTCTCGGGGAGATTCAGTGTGACACAGTTTGTGACAAGGCTGTCCCTTTGAAATACAGGTACATCAGAAACAGGAAGAAAGAGTGAGAGAAAGTCGTGGTGAAAGAGTACAGTTAGGGTTCACCACCACCACCCCTCGCTGGAGCCTCGTGGGGCTTTAGATGTTTTTGCTCAATAAACACTCACAAGGCCCAGTCTGGGAATTGAAACCGCAATCCTATGACCATGAGTACGCTGCCCTAACCACTGAGCCATTGCACCTCCACACACACATATACTCACATACATACATTCATAGATTCATATATATATTATTTTATTCTTTTATTTGTTTCAGTCCTTTGACTGCGACCATGCTGGAGCACCGCCTTTAGTCAAGCAAATCAACCCCAGGACTTATTCTTTGTTAGCCTAGTACTTATTCTTTGTTAGCCTAGTACTTATTCTTTGTTAGCCTAGTACTTATTCTATCGGTCTCTTTTGCCGAACCACTAAGTTACAGGGACGTAAACACACCAACATTGTTTGTCAAGTGGTACTGGGGGAACAAAAACAGACATACAAACATATATATACATATATACGACGGGCTTCTTTCAGTTTCCGTCTACCAAATCCACTCACAAGGCTTTGGTCGGCCCGAGGCTATAGTAGAAGACACCTGCCCAAGGTGCCATGCAGTGGGACTGAACCCGTAACCATGTGGCTGGTAAGCAAGCTACTTACCACACAGCCACTCTTGCACCTATATGAATATAAAGTTTTCTTTTCTGTTAAAGTAAGCTCAATGAAGACAGTACTCCATCCAGAGAAATAAATACTATTTAATGTACACAGTATACAGTTACAAAGTACTGCATTGGAGTTTCATGCATTGGAGTTTCATGCATTGGAGATGTAGTCTAGGCTAGTTTTAATAGCATGCTTCATGTTTCCAAGCAATCTGAGACTCTGAGCACACAGACTATACAATTTACAACTCAGGATACTAGGCGCTCTATGTGAATATAATAAACTCTGTCTTATATGAAACAGAAGTTACAACAATGCTACATGATAACCTCAGTGAAAAGAAGGATAACATTTGGTTATGCAAAGGCAACTTCAAATAGTGCTGTGCAAACCACTTATCTTCTTTCTGGCACCTGGACAAAAGTAAAATCAATAAGTTGGATAGCCACATATGGAGTTTGCAGACCAATTCTTTGCCACGTGCAATGAAATGGAAAAATCACAGAAAAATCCACGCCATATGTTAATGGACCTAAGAAATGCAACTAATGTTTGTGTGTGTGTATTAGTGTGTGCATGTGTGTGTGTGTGTGTGTGTGTGTGTGTGTGTGTGTGTGTGTGTGTGTGTGTATAGCAAATCACTTCCTATATTCTTAGCCAGGATTTGAAACCTAAGCCAAGATTTTTCTTTGAGTTCCTTCCTACTGTTCTCAACATTAGCGCTTAGAAATTCATGAGAGCCAACTGTCATGCTTAGATAAGTTCTACTGTGTAAGTTATCATTCTTAAGTTAAATACAATTCAACAGAGATAAATGCCTTTACCTCCAGCTGTTCTCTGACCTACATCCAGCTTTCCAACATGTATAAATACAGTACCCAAACGGGAGTCCGGATGGCCCCTGTGCAAGGACAATCCGAACACAGACAGGTGTTGCAAAGAGTGACCGGTAGAGCGGAAATGGTGTGAGATTGGGGTGTCATTGCCGAGTCAGATGTCTTGGAGGTGTTCCACGAACTGGTCAGCCAAGAGGCATCCCATTTGCCCGATGTATAGAGAAGGGCAGAAAGAGAGCAGGAGATGCAGTAGATGACATTGATAGAAGTGCAGGTGAAGGAGTCAATGATATGATAGGGTTGATGATGGGTGCTGGTGAGGAGAGTGGTGTAGGAGAGGTAAGGGGAAGTGTGGCAGCATGGGCAGGAGCAGGGGAATGAGCTGGGTTGGGAGGTTGGGTTAAGGAAGAAGCTGTGGACCAAGAAGTCTCGTAGGTTGTGGGCTCGTTTGAAGGAGGGTTAGTTAGGAGAGATGTGCGAAGTGGCGGAGCTGGACTGGAGTTGCCAGAAGGCTCGGAGAATGGTGTATTGGAGAGGTAGGGTGGTGGAGTGGTAGGTGAAGGGAAATGGGAATGGGAGACGGCGGGGTGGGTGCCCAGGACTCATAAGGCCAGCACTTCACTCAGTTTCCATGGTATATAAGTGAGTGAGATTACAATATTCCACTTGAATGGGATGCCAGTCCCTCACAGGGTTAACTCCCCAGCTATTGCTAAAACTCATTTTCACCTACTTGAGTGAAGTAGATCAACATGAAAGGAAGTGTTCTGTTCAACGAAAGCAATGCACTATCCAATCCAAGAATTGAAACCACTATCTTATAATCATGAGGCAACACCTTGACCATTAGGCCACGAGCAGAAAAAAAAAAGCCCATTCTTTTCATAGAGAGTTGGTTGAATAAAAAGAGAGAATTTGTTATGTTAACCTTTTAGTATTTAGATTTTTCTGTTAAATGTAAAGCTTATTTATTCATATTGTTTTAAATTAATTATGCATTATCTCGTAGCTTTGAGATTTCGAAGATGTGATTGTTTTACTTTTAGAATGAGGAGTAAGTCTAAAAAGCTGGATCTGGTTAGCTTGACAAAGAACTGGTAGAATGTTTTAGCTTGATATGGCCGGTTTATACACAGGAGTGGTTGTGTGGTAAGAAGCTTGCTTTCCAACCACATGGTTCTGAGTTCAGTACCACTGAGTGGCACCATGGGCAAGTGTCTTCTACTATAGTCTCAGGCCGACCAAAGCCTTGTGAGTGGATTTGGGAGACAGAAACTGAAAGAAGCCTGTCATATATAAATATATATATATATACATATATATATATATATATATATATATATATATGTATGTATATGTATATATATATATATGTATATATATATATATATATATATATATATATATATATATATTTTTATATATATATATATATATATATACATATATATATATATATATATACATATATATACATATATATATATATATATATATATATATATATATATATATATATATATATATATATATATATGTATATATATATATATACACATATATATATATATTAAGGTGGCAAGCTGGCAGAATCGTTAGCACGCCGGGCGAAATGCTTAACGGTAGTTCGCCTGCCACTACGTTCTGAGTTCAAATTCCGTCGAGGTAGACTTTGCCTTTCATTCTTTTTCGGGGTCGATTAAATAAGTACCAGCTACGCACTGGAGTCGATGTAATCGACTTAGTCCCTTTGTCCGTCCTTGTTTGTCCCCTCTGTGTGTAGCCCCTTGTGGACAATAAAGAATTTTATATATATATGGGTATGTATTTGTGTCTACGTCTGTCCCCTACACCATCGCTTGACAACCAATGCTGGTGTGTTTACGTACCCGTAACCTAGCAGTTCGGCTGAAGAACCTGATAGAATAGGTAGTCGGCTTACAAAGAATAAGTCCTGGGGGTTAGTTTGTTCGGCTAAAGGCGGTGCTCCAGCATGGCCACGGACAATAAAAGGATACTGTGCATGTGTAAGTACGAAATCCAATTTAAACTATAGATCCAACTCTGGGCTTCGTTCCACACACACACATACACACACGCACATACACACAGAAACACACTCGCACAGACAAAATGGGTGTCGATGCTGTTTATTTCTATCAAATTCCCCTCAAAAAGTTGGTCGGCTGGAGGCAAGTACTAGAAGGTCACGGGGTGTTGTTGTGAGACTGAATCTGAAACCCCAGGGTTGCGCACCAAGCTTCTTAACCCCTAACATCTGAGGAAAAAGAAAAACAAACAAAAAAAATAGCAGGAGTCGCATGGCAAGAATGCCTTTGATCATCAGCCAACTCAGACAAACCTGGCCTAGGGCTAAACGATAATAAATAAATTAATGTGGAAAATATTAAAAACAAAAACAAAGTAAAAAGTTATAATAATGAAGTAAACAAATAACATTGAAAAAAAAACATAAAAAACAAAATCGTAAATCAAAATAATGTTTTCTTTGTAAAAATAAAAGTAGGTAAAAAATAAAAATAGTTAAAAAAAAACACGCTACAAATGATAAACAAGTGAAATGACAAACAACTACAGAAGGCTGTATGAACTCAATACACAAGGACGTAACATGAAAATAATATGTGTGTGTATGTAAGTGTATGTGTGTGTGTGTAAGTGTATGTATGTATGTGTGTGTGTATATACATATAAATATATATATGTATATATGTGTGTGTGTGTGCATATATATACATATATATATATATGCATATATATACATATATATATATGTGCATATATATGTGTATATATATGTATGTATGTATATATATATGTATACATATATATGTATATATATATGTGTATGTATGTGTGTATATATATATATATATATATATATACATGCATATATATATATATATATGTATGTATGCATGTATGCATAGACATTCATGTATACATAAGTGTGCGTGTGTGTGCATAGATATATGTATGTATGTATGAATATACACACACACACACACACACACAGAGGAACAAAGATAGTCATCTTCTCTCTTCTTCACACACTTTCTCTCTCTCTCTCTCTCTCTGTATGTATATATATATATATATATATATATATATATATATATATACATGCACACAACACACACATATACATATAAATACACACAGATATATACATATACATATATAAATATGTGTGTATTTTGTGCATCGTGTGTGTGTGTGTGTGTGTGTGTGTGTGTGTGTGTGTGTGTGTACAATACCAAAAGATAATAAAGCTGACTAAATTAATGAGATGCTGAGATAGTAGACTGAAGAGAAATCAAAGCGACAAGAAGAGAACTTCAAATTTTTACAGACTTCGTTTTAAATACAATCTAATTGAAAATTTATAAAATTCAACACACATCTCTCTTTCTCTCTCTCTCCCTTTCTCTCACTTTCTTCCTCACACACATTCACAGATACATGTGTGTGTGTGTGTGTGTGTGTGTGTGTGAATGTGTGTTTCTCCTATTCCTCTTTGTTTTCTTGGGCCCTCTCTATTACATATGGCTATATCTACATATAGCTATATAGGTATGTATATGTGTGTGCATATATACATATATATATATATATACTTACATGGAAATGGATGGGTATATATATATAGAGAGAGAGATAGATAGATAGATAGATAGATAAATAGATAGATAGATAGATAGATAGATAGATAGATAGATAAATAGATAGATAGATAGATATACATACTTTTTATTCCTCTCTCTTTCTCTCACATCACAGTGCCACTCTCTTACAATTCACACACATACACACTTTCTCTTTCTCCCTCTCTCTCACACACATACAATCTCCCTTTCTATCTGTCTCTCTTTGTCTCTCACTTTCTCTCACTCTTTCTCTCTCACACTTTCTCTCTCATTCTCTTTCATACACCTAATTCTCTACTACTCAAAACCCTGCTATATATATATATATATATATATATATATATATATATATATATATATATATATATATATATATATACACTCTTTTCCTTCCTCTAAATTAATATACACACAAAATATTTATACACACACATGCCACACAAATCTACATCTATAAACACATATGAATATACAAGCATGCATACATAGATACATATATACATATATATATAATATATATATTTATATATATATACATTGATATATATTTGCATACATTCATTCACACATACATACAATGCATACATACATAAATATAGGCATAGTTATATATTTATATACATGCAAAGTCATACACATACACATATACACATGCATAAACACACACACACACAAACTATCTTTTAACTATACAAACACACATATACACATGACCTTTTGCATTCACCCTATTTCTCTCTCCCTCTGTCTTTCCCTCTCTCTGTTCCTCCCTTTCTCTGTACCTCTCTCTTTCTGTCATTTTCACTCTCTCTCTCTCTCTCTCCCTGTCTCTTTTTCCACTCTCTCTCCTTCTCTCACCCTATCTCTTTTTCCCATCTCTCTCACCTGCTTGCACTCTCTACCTTCCTCCCTCTCCCACCATCTCCCCCTCTCTCTTTCACACTCACAGAACACTAACCCCCCACTACCCCTCCCTCTCTTTCACACTCACAGAACACTAACCCCCCACTACCCCTCCCTCTCTCATCATCTCCCTCTCTTTCTCTCCCCTCCCTCTCTTTCTCTACCCTTCCACTCCCCCTCTCTCTTTCACACTCACAGAACACTAACCCCCACTACCCCTCCCTCCCTCTCTATCTCTACCCCTCCACTCCCCCTCTACCTTTCACACTCACAGAACATTAACACCCCCACCTCTCTCTCTCTCTCTCTATCTCCCCCCCCCCTTATTTAGCAAAATTCACAAGTGAAGAGAAGACTGTTCAACGTTACAGGGTTTAGACATAAACCATTAACAACACCTTAATTTCATTTGTTGCTGCTGCTGCGGCTGCTGCTGCTACTTTCTTGGTTGTTGTTGTTGCTGTTGTTGTTGCTGTAAATTTTATTTATTGATCATTCCAAAAGGAAATCAGCAAGTTGATCAGAAGGAAAAGAAAAGAGAAATGGAGGTGGAGGGGGGGGGGGGGGGGGGGGGGGTGGAAGAAGTAGGGAGGATCAAGGAATTTGATCAACAGACATTAAATGTGAACTTCCTCAGAGATTGCCAAGGTTTCTGAAGAACCCTACACCGATTCTGCAATGGGAACTTTTGAAACTAAAGTGAATGTGTGCATTTTATATGCACATACATACATTTACGCATAGACATGCATACATTTACGCATAGACATGCATACATATGCATATATACATAAACACATGCATACACACAAGCATACATATATGTGTATATATATATATATATATATATCTCAACATACAGTCAAACACACACACACACATACACACACATTCAGTTCAGTAAGTTATTGCTTATAGTTGAACCTACACACACTCATATATTATATATATATACACACACACACATTATATGTGTGTGTAAGTTTGTGTGTATTTCTACATACACACAAACTTATATGTATACATACATACACACACATATATATATATATATATATATATATATATATATATATATATATATATATACATTTATATACATATATATAGGTGCAGGAGTGGCTGTGTAGTAAGTAGCTTGCTTACCAACTGCATAGTTCTGGGTTCAGTCCCACTGCATGGCACCTTGGGCAAATGTCTTCTACTATAGCCTTGGGTCAACCAAAGCCTTGTTAGTGGATTTGGTAGACGGAAACTGAAAGAAGCTTGTCATATATATATATATATATATATATATATATATATATATATGTGTGTGTGTGTGTGTGTGTGTGTGTGTGTGTGTGTATGTATGTATGTATGTGTGTGTATATGTTTGTGTGTCTGTGTTTGTCCCTCCTAACATCGCTTGACAACTGATGGTGGTGTGTTTACGTCCCTGTAACTTAGCGGTTCAGCAAAAGAGACCGATAGAATAAGTACTAGGCTTACAAAGAATAAGTCCTGGGGTTGATTTGCTCGACTAAAGGCGGTGCTCCAGCATGGTCGCAGTCAAATGCCTGAAAAAAATAAAAGAGTAAAAGAGTAAGAGTATATATGTACATACACACACACATCATCATCATCATCATCATCATCGTTTAACGTCCGCTTTCCATGCTAGCATGGGTTGGACGATTTGACTGAGGACTGGTGAAACCGGATGGCAACACCAGGCTCCAGTCTGATTTGGCAGAGTTTCTACAGCTGGATGCCCTTCCTAACGCCAACCACTCAGAGAGTGTAGTGGGTGCTTTTACGTGTCACCCGCACGTTACGTGTCACCATATTTGTATACATATATGTAATTATATACTTAAGTTCATGTTTGCATATATTTATGTTTATATATGTATGTATGTACACACACACACATACATACATATATTCATTTATTTAAGATGTATGACCTTACAGTATACGTAACCCATTTCAATACTTATCATATCTCATCAGAAATCAGAAATAAATAAAAATCAAAAATTCTACGCCGTATTTATATAGGCCGATATTTTCTTTTCTTGAAATTTAATAAAAAAAAAAAAACCCATATAAAAATAAAAGAAACTGCTTAAAAGAAATTACTGGAAGGTTAGCGGAACAAAATCAATATTTTAGATGCCAGTTAAGATAATTGTGGTATTTTCTAACTGAATTTTTTAGATGTTAATGGTGGAATCTAAGAGAAAGAAAATGTCTGGTTCGACTGTTTTTGTTATTGGGATCAGAAAGACAAAAAGCCAAGTGATGTCTCAAGTCCAAAAAGTCATAAGGATGGTTCTCCAGTTTCCATGGCAATGATGATGTTTGGCATTCATATCCCTAAAGATGATCAAATTAGGTCTTTGTGGACCCTAATGGGGATTATTAGGCCAATATAGGTTTCTAATTTTGGTACAAGGCCAGCAAGTTCAAAGAAGGGTGTAAATCGATTATATGAGCCCCAGTGTTTAACTGGTACTTATTTTATTGACATCATGCTGGTTCTGTGCACCTCCCTTGTCGACTTCTCTTTGTGGAGTTGGCCTCAGCACCAGACCACGCAGAGTCTCTAAATTTCATTTCCAAGTCCATCTCAAGGCCACACTTCTCCACCAAAGCTCCGTTGACCCAAATACCTGGAAGATTCAATCACCAAGGATTTCCCAAAGTGGTGACATGTCATCGTTGAGGGAACAGATCAGATGGAAAATAACAGATGTCAAGAAGCAAAGATCAAGTATTGCAGATGCAAAGAGCAACTCACACTTTCCTCATCAGGGTTAGGGTTAGGGTTAGGGTTTTAGGGTTAGGGTTAAGGGTAATGAGTATTTTTGCCAAATTTGGTGAAAAATTTGTGGTGGTGTATTGAACAGATTTTCACCAAATTTGGCAAAAATACTCATAACCCTAACCCTAACTCTAAAACCCGAACCCTAATCCTAAAACCCTAATCCTAAAACCCTAAAGCTAAAACCAGTACAAACGCACGAACGATGTCATAAGTAACAGTACCACCGATAGTTGTTGACAAACAACGGCACTAATTTTATTCAAGGGAAAAGATCCTATTACACTGCCACATGTTGTTGACAAACCACAGCAGTAATTGTTTTCACCTCAATAGACGTCGGTGATTGGTTGAAATTACCGAAAATCGACAACTTTTAACATGAAATAACTTCGAAAATAAACATTTTTCTCTGTTCTATAAGACAAAATATACAAGTATACGAAGTTTTAAAGTGTTTCGGTAGAAAACACACTAAATAAAAAATGGTGTCCACCAAATCGGAAATATCCAACATATGGAATAAAAATGTGGATTGAAATAAATAAATAAATAAATAAACGAACGAATTTATCCAACAACCCAGGGCGCACGCATGTGTGTGTACACATACGTGACTTAAGTATGGTTTAGAAGCCAAAAGAGGAGTATTCAATTTAATTTCAATATACGAAACAGAAGGAAGAGTTTATATATAACAATTGCCTAAACAAAAATGTCTCACAGCAATCAGTTTTGCTTCGTTGTAATAAGATGGTGGTGCCTATTTTTAAGAGAAGTTGAAGCAATGCTTTGGGATTGGTAGACATCGTTCAAACCCACCCTACCCCAACCTACCCTCATGACATAGATAAAGAGTCTAGTCTGAAATAAAGGGTGAATGACATCGGGCAATCTTTCGATACCAGTACAAAATATCGGCCTTTTCCATAAAATGTGTCTTCGGCGACCTTTACCAAAGATCAGCCTTTTCCGTAAAAAGTGTTGGAGGGAAAGAGGGAAACGACGTCGTAAAAGTGAAAGAGATACAGAGAGCGTGATTTCTTTTGAAGGGTTTAGGCTTAGGGTTACAGTTACGGTTAGGGTTTTAGGGTTTGGGTTAGGGAATTCTATCCCTAACCATAACCCTAACCCTAAACACTAACCCTAAAACCCTAACCCTGACACTAAAACCATAACCCTAACACCCTAGTGAAGATCGTGCGGGTGTTACGGAAAAGGCCGATCTTTGGTAAAGATCGCCGAAGACACTTTTACGGAAAAGGCTGATATTTCGTACTGGTATCGAAAGATCGCATGACATCGTCTTCTCATACCGACAATCTCAATACCAATACCGAAAGATTGCTTAAGTTGATGTAATGGAAGTTGATAAGATCCCAAAACATTTAAGAATTCAATAGGGGGGTGGTTGGCAACCTTGCAAGGTCTGGAACTGAATTTATAGGTTTATCAGTTTGTGTATTTGGTGAAATACGACTCTATCTCTATTATGTAAACTATTAACAGTCATATTTTCTGGTTACCATTTGTTAGCTTTGTTGGTGGTCTTGAAAAGACAGCAAGACTCTTATTCTTGTTTTATCGACTGGTGAAACTAATGTATTAATGGCAAATGAATCTATCCAGATATCTTTATAATTATTAAATATTCTCTCTGTGAAAGATTTTTGTCGGCTCTGAATTAGAAATAGTGGGAAAAGTTCGTTTCTTTCTGAATAGTTTCTGCTTTTAATACTTGTAGTTGACACATAACTCTCTGTGTATGTGTGAGTGTATGTATGTGTGTGTGTATATATATATATATATATATATATATATATATATATATATATATATATATATATATATATACAAACAATATATGAGTATATGCATATATATGTACATGTATGTACATACCTTCATCTACATGTACATATAGATACATAACTGGGTACATGACGAGGCAAAAGAACATGGACAAAATGATAAACAAGGTACAACAAAGCAAGTAAGCCACATAGAGAACATATCCTTCATCAGCTGCCACCATTAAAACACCAGCGTTTCGAAGAATTAAGGCAGATATATCAGGGAGAAAGAGACTAACAGAGTGGAGAGGGTGGTGTAAAGAAAACAAAAGGAAGAGAGAGAGATGCAGAGAGAAAGAGCATTGAGAGAGAGGTATGGGGGAAAAAGAAAGGACAGAAACAGTGAGAGAGAGAGAGAGAGAGAGAGAGAGAGAGAGAGAGAGAGAGAGTCTTTCTCACACCAGTTTCTTTCTTGACTGAAACACTAACTTCTCTGTCTTTCTTCCGTCTTCCTGCAGAGGCGAATGGCCAGGCTCGATTTTATAAGATAAATACACAGACACACACACACCCACATACATACATACACACACTGTGGTGGTAATAATTGAATTAAATGAATAAAAATTGAATAGAACAAAATAATGACGACAAAACCTACACTATCATTATTTTAAGAAGGGAAACGAAATAGAGATCATGGCGGCTGTCGCCCATGATGATGATGATGATGATGATGATGATCAAATCATAAAACTTGTGTATTTAAAATAAAATCAATTCTCCAGCAAAACGACGTAGAGCACGAATAATAATAATAATAATAATAATAATAATAATAATAATAATAATAATGATAATAATAATGATAATAATAATAATGATAATAATAATGATGATGATAATGATAATAATAATAATACAATAATTAGAAATATTCTTCTAAATAATATTCATGAGTGGTTTGGAAATACGACTTCCTGTTAAAGCAACTAAAATTTCGAACTGCCAATCAATTATTGATTCCATTTGTTATATGAAGGTGTCAAACGTTTTTACTTTCTTTACTTTTTTTTTTTTTTTTGTTCTGGAGTTTTATTTATTTGCTTATTTATAATTATTTGTTTCTTTCCCTCACACGAGTTCGATAATTGTGAAATAATTTATGTTAGATTCGAGGGGAAATAACTCTCAAGTTATATATGTCTGTCTATGTATGTATGTATGTATGCATGTATGTGTGTATGTGTATGTATGCAGCTACATTGGTAGGTATATACAAACGCGTGTGTGTGTGTGTACTACGAACTTTAATCAAAATGTATCGAGATTGTTGCTATGGTAACGGAGCTAAAGCATGCAGAGTGAAACTGTTTGGCATAGATTGACCTTGAACTCTGTCAAACATGCATACTAAGTGATAAGGTCTTCGCTGACTCCCGTTGTTTATAGCAGTGCTTGGAACTAAAGTGTGTAGAGTGTGGTCGTCTCAAGAAGAAGATCGGGTTCCATCTGCACATAATAACCTTGGTTGTGACAAGGAAGACGAAAACTTTTATTAGAAAACGGTCATAGTAAGTGACGAAAAGTGAGTGTATGGCTTTGACCCCGAAACCAAGCCAAAATCAAATCCTACTTGAAAGGAACAAGATTTCAAAACATAAAAAAAATCCAAGAGACTGCAACAAGGCAGCAGCTGCTCGCTATCAAAAACGAAGGAGTTCCAGGAATACTCCCATCAATGGAAATGATGCCGGATAAAGTGTGTGGCTTCAGAAGGGGACTGCTTCGAAGAAGATATGTGCTGTAGTCTTCTTTTTATAGGGCTTTCCTATAAGTAGGTTATCTCCCTTGGCTAGGCGGCGCTCCATGTAGATAATTAAACTTCCGGAGGCTAACCCACGCCATTGTTATTGTTTTACGTCTTATCATGGATATAAAGCAGCTTGATGATTCAGCTATCGAAGTACTTACTGTGCCTGAGTTAAAGAAATATTTAAGATTATATGGACAGTATGTTACTGGAAGAAAGGTGGACTTGACTGAAAGGTTGAAAGGAATAAAAATTCTGTCAATGAAGAATGTCAACAAAGTAAATTCATCGGACGATAAGTCTGAAGTATCGGACGATACTTCAGACAGGAATAAGCAGAAGCTTATATCTCCTCTCGGTGAAGTATTGCCTGATCTAAAGATCTTTGTAAGTTGCCGAATTTCACAGATAATGACATAATTACCTCGTGCTACGGATGAAAGCAAAGCAACAGTTAAGGAGTGGCATATTTTACCACGATAGACACGTACACAGCCTCGAATACCACGATGTGAGTGAAAGCTGCTCTCACTGTATTGTCCGGTGTCTGGTAATCCCTTCGATACCGACATCAAACCAAAAAAAGAATCCTGACCACAGAGTGTGGGTAATTATGTCAAAGGTCACTGGCAATGTGCATTCAGCTGATTGCAACTGTTAAAGCAAGTCACTGAGCATGCGTACATGTCATACGGGAGAGTTCCAATCAGGGGTGGATAACACCTTATAGGCAAGCCCTATAGCACAAGTCTTGATACTTTTTATCTCGTGTAAACACTTCTTCAGTAATAATCGACAGAAGTTACAGAGTGATTCAATATGTGATCCATTGATTGGAACTAGTTTGATAAGTGCTAACACACGAAACTCTCCGTCTTGGAGTCACTCTGTAATGTTTGGCAGTTATCAATAAAACGTGTGTGTGTGTGTTTCGTAAGTGCTGTGTACGAAACTCTTGGCTTTTGAGTCGCATTGTCACTTACATCAATGAAAAATATACCAACCACCCTATTCTTAAATGTCTCGGGATCTTATCAACTTCCATTGCATCAACTTAAGCGATCTTTCGGTATTGGCACACAGATTGTCGGTATGAGGAGACGATGTCATTCACCTTCTATTTCAGACTAAATGTGCGTGTGTGTATGTGTGTGTGTGTGTGTGTTTGTGTGTGTAGACTTATAAACTTTTGATGTGATGAACACGAACACTATACGTGTGTGCTTCCATGTGTATGCGAACATGTAAATTGTATATAAGTTTTAGAAAAAGTAAATGGATTCTATGTAGTACTCTAATAACTATGCCAATTCGCCACATTATTGTAATAGTCTGCAGTCTTCTCCCTCAACCACCATATGTGTTTGGCCAGTGTAGTGATGTTCTGCTTTTCGTAGTTACAGAAGGCTGTAGAGTGGTAGTGTAGGCTTTTCTTAAAGGGGTTCTCTGTCAATCCGATACAGTGCGTTAGAGCGTTTATCGATCTAAGCCTTATTTCTATCTCATACACGGCGGCCTCTATGTTGCAGTAACCAGTGACCAGGCACGTTCTTGTAACTCTACAAGAACAACTGGTCTCAATGCTGGTAGTGGGCTTGTGTAAAAGAACATTCTTCACGTTGGATATTCAAATCAAGCAAGCTTTAAGTGTCAATTAAAAAGACTTTCTATACCTGCGTGTGGGAGGAAAATGTTTATCAAATAAATAAGAAAGGCAACGTAGGTAAGGTATAAGGTTGGTAGAAGTAAATGAGAGCAGAAGAACCGAGAGTGTGGGTGGATAGAAACAGCAAGTGCATAAGGAAGGGTGAGAGATGAGGGGTGACTGATATTATGAATGAAGAACAAGTGGATGATAAGTAGCGGAAGTAGATGCTACTGTTGAGGTT
This sequence comes from Octopus bimaculoides, assembly GCF_046866305.1. Lineage (NCBI taxonomy): Eukaryota > Metazoa > Mollusca > Cephalopoda > Octopoda > Octopodidae > Octopus > Octopus bimaculoides. Next base: position 10,128,934 of record NC_142931.1, on the reverse strand, counting down.
GGATAGGGCTGAAGGGTGACTTTAATGATAAGAGGATAAGAGGGTGGCTAATGATGCATGGCGGGGGTGAAGAATAGAAAAGCAGAAATAACGATGCAGTTGACAGGAGCAGAATGAGAGGGAGAGAGAAAGAGAGCGACAGAGAAAGAAAAAGAGAGAGAGATGATGAGTGGTTGAACAGGCTGTGTGAGTATGGGGGAGGAGGCAGAGGTAGATGTACTGCATGATGGTGAAGAAGATGAGATGAGTTGGCAGTACAAGGGGAGTGGTCAGAGGATTATATCATCTGGTACCTTTTTTTAGTTTAGAGAGTAGAGGGTGATTTGAGAAAGGTTTGGTTGCCATTTCTAACAAGTTGACTAACCACCTTTTTATAGCTGGGCGTCGCAGACAAAACAGAAATATTTCCAGAATATAAAAAAATATTTTAAGACTGGAACTTATTCCATAGAACTCATTTGCCAAACCGCTAAGCTACGAGGATGCAAACACACCAACACCAATTGCCAAGCGGTGGTGATGAACACACACACACACACACACACAAGCACACACACGCACAAACGTATACACACACACTCGCGCGCGCGCGCATATATATATATATATATATATATATATATATATATATATATATATATATATAGTTGAAATTTACAGAAAAATAAAAGACGAAGATGGGTGTATAAACAACAAGCAGGTGTATTAGTTTGACGCTCGCGAAGGTGAGAAAGTCTTTTACATTTCGAGCCTACGCTCTTCAACAGAAAGGAACACGAGGAAATAAACAGAGAGAGAATATATCAGGTAATCTGTCCAAATTTTGAATAAAGAAAACAAGTGATCAAATGTTACATTTAATTAAAATTTAATCATCAATGTACTTTCCCTGATTATCTATGACTTCCTTCCATCTATTTACAAGCTTTTTAATTCTATCAATGTAAAACTCTTTTGGTTTCAAAGCGAAGAACTCTGAAATGTCAGTTTCGACCTCCTCCTGGCTTGCGAATGTTATGTCCCCCAAATGATTCTGTAAACTACAAAACAAATGGTAGTCTGAAGGAGCAAGGTCGGGAGAATAAGGTGGATGAGGAATTTTTACCCAACCAAGCTCTTCGATCTTCTGTCATGTGATCTTTGCAGTGTGGGGTCGTGCATTGTCCTAATGAAATATCACTGCTTTCCGATTCACTAAAGCGGGTCTTTTTTCTTCAAAGCCTGGTTCAAATGCTCTAATTGCTGACAGTAGACTTGAGCATTGATTGTTGCATTAGGTGGTAACAATTCAAAGTGAATTACTCCTTTACAATCCCACCAGATAGAGAGAAGAACCTTTTTTCCATGAAGTTCCCTTCTCGGTTATGGTTGAGCCTTTTCCCTTTTACCAAGCCACTGTTTACGACATTTAACATTTTGATAGAAGATCCATTTTTCGTTACCAGTCACAAGTCTATCCAAAAAGGGTGAAATGAGTTCGCCAGAATGGAGAGAAGAGCAGACGTCAACTCGGGATTTGCAGTTGCTTTCGGACAATTCACGAGGCACCCATTTTCCAAGTTTAGGAACCTTTCCAAGTTGTTGAAGATGACGATGAACAGTTGTATGGTTTGAACTAAGCTTTATTGCCAATTCTTCAACTGATAATGCAGGGTTTTCTTCAAGTAATGCCTCAAGGAGCTTATCATCAAACTCAACTGGACATCTTGTTCAATCTTCATCTTCAAGGCTGAAATCTCTACTTCTGAATTTTGCAAACCATCTTCTGCAAGTCCTTTCATTCAAGCACTCTTTCCCATAAACTGATTATATATTTCGAGTCGCTTCGGCTGCAGAGTTTCGTTTTTTATACTCATAAAGCATTATGTGCCTTAAATGATCTTTGGTTACTTCCATGTTAGAAAGGGTTTTAATCAAAGAAATTTTAATTCTATTATTCTGTAAAATAATATTTAACTAGTTTAAATGTACACAAATGCATAAAAATAATTTTGAATTCGATTAGACATTCTAAAATACTATTAAATTTCATTGAATTTTAAAAAAGGTAAAATCGAACAGAACTTATGGGATGACCTACTAAATCCATTTACAGGGCTTTGGTCGGATCTGAAGTAGATTTGATTGCTATTTCTAACGAATCAAATTACCATCTAGAGGCTCCTTCTTATAGTCAGATGTCATAGATAAACAGAAATATTTCCAGAATATAACGATATTATTGCAAGTGAGAGGTGTAGAAAGTACCAAACGACCAGTTTTGAAAAACGAACAGTAGCGTATTAATATTCATATAATTCCTCCCTTTGAGTCACATGACCATCAGTCGCATCCAATTTATATTCGTATTCTTCATTCAATTCAATGGATTGCATGATGCGTCTTATTATCCTTCGTTGCAATCCCTCAGTTTTGGGAGGTTAAAAACCAAAGCCTTTTAAACATGATAATGTTTATAAACTGGCCAATGTGAACATTTGATGAAATAAGAAAAGAAAACTCAGAACACAGAAAGAAAATCAAAATAGAGAAAAGGAAATTAATTGACACGCAAACTGGTGTGTCGGATAAATAAACGTAGCAAGATAATGCTTCTTATTCTGGTCGCTCCAAGTTTGAATCCTTAATAGCGTTGATTCCACAATATGCTTACTTAATTATGATTGCCATGACCTTTGTGCTGTGATGTGGAAGAGAGACAGAGATGAGATAAAAGAGGGGAAGGGGACAGGGAAGCGGAAAGCCTTTTGAATATTGTGTATTCAATAAAAATGTCGAGTATAGAGTGATGTTTCGTTTAAAATCTTGAGTTTGACGGTAGAAGAGAAAATGAAAATAATAGGTGCAGGTATAGCTGTGTGGTTAATAAAATCGCTTCGGAACCAACGTGTTTCGGGTTCAATCCCACGTTATTATGATAGTTTTCATTTTATCTTCTTCTTAATATAAATTTGAGTGGTGTTTCTCTGTCCATTACGTTTTTATGTTCGTTAACTCCTCTTAGACCGTTGGTGCAAGGACAACTAAACTCAAACCAGTAACCCCCCTAATCCCAGAGAATGTCCAAAGGGTGTCTATTTTTTAAGGGCCGCCTAATTGAGACTCCAGTGACCTCCCAATTTTTACTGCATTTTAAACTAAATACATGGTATTGGCGACCAAATTGGAACAATGACAATGAATTTCACACCATGAACTTCTAGGGTGTATCGTAAGGAGGTTCAATTTCTGAAGGGCTGTTTAAATGGGGCCCCACTGACCCCGCCCTATTTTTACTGCATTTATATATATATATATATATATATATATATATATATATATATATATATATGTGTGTGTGTGTGTGTACGTATGTATGTGTGTGTATATGTTTGTGTGTCTGTGTTTGTTCCCCCAACATCGCTTGACAACCGATGGTGGTGTGTTTACGTCCCCGTAACTTAGCGGTTCGGCAAAAGATACCGATAGAATAAGTACCAGGCTTCAAAAGAATAAGTCCTGGGGTCGATTTGCTCGACTAATAGGTGGTGCTCCAGCATGGCCGCAGTCAAGTAAAAGAGAAAAGAGAAAGAGTACTGTACTGTTTCTACTTCGCGGATTTTCACCTATCACAGGGGGTTTTGGAACGTAACACCCACCACCCAATATTCAAGGGATTACTGTATATAAAATATATGTTACATAAATTACGTTACACAGACTCTATCCATTTCACTTCACTTATTATTCCTGGGAGAATCGTAAGTGTAGAGACCTGAGACATTTCCATAGGGTCCTATCAGAAGTAACCCGCATTATACTTTCCTACTGAATTCCCAAGCGTGATCAACTGAAACTATGGATATTACTCAGTCATCTCATTCTTGGTCCACCACTAGGTCTTCCACCTGATGGCTTGGCTTGAAGTATCCATCTTGCGATAATTTCCTTCCACATTCTGACCGCGTAACAGAGCTGTGACTTCTCAATGCAGAGGTTTCATTGTCATCACTTCCGGCCACTTTAGTTTCATTTTTCTTTTTCTAACCCCCTAAACTGCATGTTAACCACGTAAATTTACCTCCAGAGATAAATTTGCCAATCCAATATTTATGCAGTTGGCAAGCTGGCAGAATCGTTAACACGCTTCGCAAAATGCTTGACAGAATTTCATCCGTCCTTACGGTCTGAGTTCAAATTCCGCCAATGTCGACTTTGCTAATCACCTTTTCGGGGTGAATATAATAAGTAGTAGTTGAACTCTAGGGTCAATGTAATCGATTTAACTACTCCTTGCTTTCAGTATACAAACTGCATTCGCCTGCCAAGCCATGGTTGGGCCAGTGTGATCGAGTAGGCTCATCAAAGCAGGAAGAGCTCAGGCTCAAATTCGTAGCCCAAACATCGGACAGTGTTTGGTGGAGAGAACATGCATTGGGATGAACATGGGCAATCCAATCCAGTATCTGTACACACATTTTTTATACTATAATTTTAAAAACATGGAGTTGAGAAAAAAATTGTTGTAGGCCTATTTTGTGAACAAAAAAATACTATAATTTTTCTTCTTTCTGCTTTTTTGGATTTAACGATCTCTCTTGTATACTTCTTAATTACTATGTTAGTGCTAATGGAGTTATCTAATTCAGAAGATAGTATTTGAAGCTGGTATTTGTTCATCGTTAGTTCATAATTAAGTGAACTAACATTACATTATTTTTGTTGTTATTTGAACTTAAAAGGCATTTGAACTTAAAAATAACGATGTTTGAAAACAGTATATTAAATTTCCTCTGTGTTAGTTGTTTTCTTTTGGTAGAATTTTAAACTCAAATTACTGAACTAAACAGAAATGGGGTAAATTTGCTTTCAAAAAGTTTCCAGGGGGTAAATGGAAGCAAAAAAGGTTGGGGGACCCTTGTTCTGAAGATAAATGAGCTGTTATGTATCACCATACTGTAACGTTAATGCATTTTCCTCTCTCTTTGCGCCTTGTCAAAATAAACCAACTTTTATTTCAAAAGCATCGAGTTGGAAACAGTAAAACGCCAAACTTAATTAATTGTAGTATTTAGTTCCATTCTGTTGTTTTTAGTTCAATATATAAGCGCGGGCGTGTTTGTGTGGTAAGAAGTTTGATTCCCAATTCACATGGTTCTAGGTTCAGTTCCTCTGCATGGCGGCACTGTGATCACGTGTCTTCTACTGTATCCATGAGCCGGCCAAAACCATGTGAGTGGATTTGGTAAACAGAAACTAAAAAAGCTTTCACTGCTTAAACTAAACACGTGACATTTTTGCCTTACAATGTGGAACATTTCCTTTCCTTTCACTCTCTTTAAAAAATGGCACTCCGTCCGTTACGACGACGAGGTTCATATTTATCTGATCAACGGAACAGTCAGCTCGTAAAATTAACGCGCAAGTGGCTGAGTACTCCACAGACGTGCATACCATTAATGTACTTCTCAGGGAGATTCATCCTCACACAGAATGTGACAAGGCTGACCCCTTTCAATTACAGCTACAAATCATTTTTGCCAGCTGAGTGGACTGCAGTAAGGTGAAGTAGAGTGCCTTGCTCAAGAACACAGCGCGTTGCCGGGAATCGTACTCATGACCTTAGGATCATGAACCGAATACCCCTAGCCACCGAGCCACGCTCTTAACCGTAGAGAAAAGGAGTGAAGTGATAGACACAGGGAAAGGAGAGCCTCAGTCATTTAAAATAACAATTAGACTGAAATACGATCGATTTTTTCTACTTTATTTACTTTTAACAATGAAGAATAGGGAAAGAGATTTAGTAATGAATAGAGGGGAAAGTCTTTCAGGTGTTTAGGTTTCCATTCTGGGAGTTCTAGAAGGATCGAGTGTTAGTTCTCCCGTCTTTCTCCCCCACCTACGGTACTTGGTAAATTTTCAGATTAACACCCACACGATTTTCACTAGGGTGTTAGGGTTAGGGTTTTAGGGTCAGGGTTAGGGTTTTAGGGTTAGGGTTAGGGTTTGGGGTTAGGGTTAGGGTTTAGGGTTATGTTAGTGTTAGGGTTTGGGTTAGGGTTAGGGTTAGGTAATTGTGTGGGTGTTAATCTGAAAATTTACTCGGTACTTATTCACCTTCTTTGATAGTTCTTCATGTCTTTCAGTTGTGGGTAAAGACTATGTTTTTTTTTTTTCAGGTACGTTTACCGTTTTTTCTACAAACTACAAACTCCACTTCCTTCTCTTTTTTTTTTTTTTTTTTTTTTCATACAAAATCTAATGCAAATTTCAAACGGAGTGTAGCTGTGAAAAGAGCCCAGAAAAATGGGTAATGCCCACTACAGACAGGGTTGGGGAGAAAAGTTGCCAACATGTAGCTACGCAAAATTCAATACTATACTTTATAGACCAAAGCCTTGTGAGGGGATTTGGTAGCCGGAAACTGAAAGAAGCCTGTCGCGTGTGTGTGCGTGTGCGTGTGCGTGTGTGTGTGTCTGCGTTTGTCCCCCACCACCATCGCTTGACAACCGATGTTGGTGTGCTTGTATCCTCGTAACTTAGCGGTTCGGCAGAAGTCACTAATAGAATAAGCACCAGGCTTACAGGGAATAAGTCCAAGGGTCGATTTCTTCGACTAAAGGGAGGTGCTCCAGCATGGCCACAGTCAAATGATTGAAATAAGTAAAAGAATACCAGAAGAACGTTCCGGAAGGTGGTGAGCTGGCAGAAACGTTAGCGTACCGAATTTGCTTTTCATCCTTTCGGGGTCGACAAATTAAGTACCAGTTACGCACTGGGGTCGATGTAATCGACTTAATCCCTTTGTCTGTCCTTGTTTGTCCCCTCTATGTTTAACCCCTTGTGGGCAATAACGAAATAAGAAACGTTAGCACGCCGGGCGAAATGCTTAGCCGTATTTCATCTGCCGTTACGTTCTGAGTTCAAATTCCACCGAGGTCGACTTTGCCTTTCATCCTTTCGGGGTCGATAAATTAAGTACCAGTTGCGTACTGCGGTCGATCTAATCACCCCCCCCCCCAAAAAAAAATTTCGGGCCTTGTGCCAAGAGTAGAAAAGAAGAACATTCCGTACCGAAAAAGGTTTAAGCTGAGTAACAGTTTTTGTTATATTTCTGCTGCTATATATATATATATATATATATATATATATAGCAGCAGAAATATATATATATATATATATATATATATATATATATATATATATATATGTTAGGGACGACCGTGCGAACTCATAAAAGGGGATATGATGACGAATGGAAGAACAGGACTCCTTTTATTCAAACGTGTCACACGGTCGAACATACAAATATATATATCAATGATGATATATAGAATATGTTATACGTCGATAACATAGATGACCAGCAATGAAAGACCACAACCGTATTAGATGAATAACAGAGATATTTATTGTAGCGTTAAAGATGTATGTCTGTGTGAGAGTGTGAATGCGACATATAAGAACATAATCAAAGACAGGCCGTCGTACAAAGAAAAGTGTGTATGTGAGTGATTACAGCAGATAGAAAGAGAGTCAATAACACGTGGACGATTATACCAGTTCGTTAGTACACTATAAGAAAAGTTCTGTATGTGAAAGTGAGGGGGCTGAGTGTGGCAGAGCTGATCACTGGTTGTGTTTTGGCTTCGATGCCAGGGCCTTGATTCTTGTTATACAGATGTTCATCGCTGGCTGAGAATTTCTTGTCTGTTTAAGAACTCTTGTCTGTTTATTTACCGTGGTGAAGCTGAGTCACCTAACAGAATCGAAGAGAGAGATGTGCCGCGGAGGTTTGGTTTGGTGTACATAGTAATTCGTGTTGACGCTGGTAGTGTAGAGGCTGTTTGGTATTAATCGTGTTGGTCATGATGATGATGCTGGATAGTAGTAGTAGACTCTTGTTGCTGTTGTGGCGACGGCGGAGGTCATCGTTGGCTGGACGAAGCTGCTGAAGTGGTCGCTGGCTGCTGCTGCTGTCGTGTGGTACACGGAACAGTTCTCAAAGAGAAACTGGACCGAGACGAATTTGGCTGCCGAGTTAAAGCTATTTATAACAAACTATTGGCTCACCAGATGGTAGAAATATACTCTATCACGTGACCTTACTAGGGGCCGTGATTGGTCAGTTTGCGTTCTGGCGGGAACGGGCCGATTCGAATAATGATCAGTCACGTGATGGACAAGGAATGGGTTCTCTACTACGCTCGCATTTATTTATATTTAAATGAGAAGATTGTATGTAATGGCGATAGTAGTTTGTATCTAATGGCGGGAGGTAGTTTCACTACATATATATATATATATATATATATATATATATATATATAGAGAGAGAGAGAGAGAGAGAGAGAGAGAGAGAGAGAGAGAGGCGGTTGTTAAGTATCATAATGAAGTGGCGAAAACGCTTTTATTGTCCACGTTATTTCTTTTCTTTCTTCCTTTTAACAGAGACGGAGGTCGGCATAGTTGGTTATGTCTAGCTATTTCGAATCTATTCTGCTAGCCTATCGGTCTGTAATATACTGGTTCAACTCAACTGACTTTATATTCCCTGGGAATATTTTATGGAACTAATATTACTTATCAGTAATAGGTTTGAAACGTTGACGAAAAACAAAGTAAAATTTGATTCAAAGATTAACAGAGAAAGGAACATTATAAAAGCTATTTTTAGATTAACAGTGAACACGAAATAGATTTTTTTTTCATAAAATTCATGCCAAAGAAATAAAAGAAATTATAGGCTGAAAAGATTCAACTGTAGCTTAAAATCTATCAAATAAAACGAAGGAAAATGCCGATGAGACGTAAAATGGGACTCTTGGCGGGAAACCTACTTATTTTTTCCGACGTCATACTTCAGATAAGCTCAGAAACTTGAGTCGAAGGAAAAGAAGGAAGCAATGACAAATAAACAGGATTTCAAACTACCTGCCTTGTAACAAGCAAATAATAATAAAATTAAAAACAATCTTATTTTTTCCATTGCAGACGGCCCACTTTCATTGAGTAAAATATATAAAAAGACAGACAAAGGAAGTCGGTTTCTAACGATTATAAAAAGTTTTACAATAGTGACTGAAACCATTTTGAAATTTCTATTGAAGAACAGGTGCTGTTTGGTCGTGTTTTTTGCACAGGGCGGCTACACAGCAACAGAAGAGTATCAGGTGGGACAGGTAAGTGTATAGTGATTTAGAGACGGAAAGAGTCGGGGTGAGGCGCAAAGTAAGTAGGAGGAAAGATTGAAGCAGGTGAAGACCGAAATGATAAAAGATTTGAAATGCAGTTAGACAGACGACAGGTTTGATACTGTTGGGTGACAGAGAAGAAAGTAAAAAAAGGATGGATGGAAGGCGAAGTTAAAGGAGGTGGGAATGAAGAAGTGAGAGCGTAGTTGACATTGAGAAGAAGAGGGGAAGGAACAGGCGGGCTTTCAAGGTTTTTTAATATCTTTAATGAAAAATATTAAGCTTTCATTGAAAGAATAATGGAGTGTGGAGTAAATTGAGTTGATTCTGAACAATATTAATAATTTATTAGACTTTCTAATTAGTCGCCTATGCCACATGGATGATACATGCTTGTGTGTGTGTGTGTGTAATGATACATAAGTACAATGTAAACGAAGTGACAGTTGAAATTAAAATAAAGATGCACATTGAAACAAATGCGTTATTTGTATATCTTCGAACACCGTCGTGACCTTCATCAGCAGGTATGCAAAGAGTCATAGTAATTTCTTGCTTATATAGTTATTACACACACACACACACACACACACACACACACACACACATTTATACAGATACAGACATACATATCAATATATGTATATGTGGGTGCATGTATATGTGTGTATTTATGTATGTATGTATGTAGACATACACATACATACAACGCGATTCTTCCAGTTTCCGTCTAGGAAATTCACTTTCAAGACTTTGGTCAGCCCATAGCTCCAGAAGACGGATCTTTACCTTTGAACGGCACACCGAGAAATTAATTTTTTTTTAACTAAACACTTTCAAACTTCGGACACTGGTAGAATGTGTCATATAAAACATTTTTTACTCTTGGTGGTGTTGAGAAAAGTTTATATTTTCAAAGTTATTTCGTGTTAAAGATTGTGGTGGTGCCATGAAGTAAACATGCTTCAGATACACTCTTTTATTCATACAAACGTAACTGAGATGAAATATGTCATAAATAACAGTGACAAAAGAAATATGCACCGCCGATAGTTGTTGTTGACAAACAATGGCAGTAATTTTATTCAGCTGAATATTCGTCATTGATTGGTTGAAATTACCGAAATACGACAACTTTAACACGAAATAACTTTGAAAATAAACAATTTTCTTAAAAACGCCAAGAGTAAAAGATGTTTTATATGACACATTGTACCAGTGTCCGAAGTTTGAAAGTGTTTAGTTACAAAAAATTAATTTCTCGATGTGCCGTTCAAAGGGAAAAGATCCCAGAAGACATCTGAGTTTCTGCACAGTGAGACTGAACCCGAGACCACATGTTTGGGAAGTAATCATTGCAAAGTATTTATTCCACACACACACACACACACAGAAATCTCACTGGTCTACATGAAGAACAGGTTTTCTCCTAAAAAAAAAACTCGACTCTTTACTCCCATTTTATATTAAAGATTTCCCCCTATTTTCTCAATAGTTTTTTTTTTTTTTTTTTTCATTGGAGCATTAATTTTCCAAAGTTCGTTATCATTTCAATATCGAAGCATTCTTGTCTTATGGAGGAAGTATTTTTACTGACATTATATTGTGAGAACTATGGGAACTACGATGCGTTTGTTTTCGTTAAACTGGAAGATCCTTTATCATTGACACCAGATTTCTCTCACCATAAAAAAATAAATAAATAGTTTAGGCCATAGTGTTAGGTATTACTTATTTTTGTTCCTGTTTTTCAGCCCTGGGTCATCCCAGTTGAGCAGACCTTTGATCAACCGGGTCTAAACTCTGATAATCCCGTCCTTTTATTAAGTATTATTATTTATGTGTCTCTCTTTTTAAAAGATAAGTTGTAAACAAGATGACGTAGATATTTGCCTGATATTTCTAACGTATGCTTTTAGTTGGTTTTTTTTTTTTTCATTATAGTGTTACATATTTTTGGCAATTTATGGTATATTTCGGTGTAAATATATAGGCGCAGTCAGGCGGTGAGCTGGCAAAATCGTCAGCATAATTTTTATTCTTTGAAAGCTTAGTACTTATTCTCTCAGTATCTTTTGCCGAACTGCTGAGTTACGGGGACATAAACATACCAGCTTCGGTTGTCAAGCGATGGTGGGCGGACAAACACAGACAGACACAGACAAACACATACACTATATATATATATATATATATATATATATATATATATATATATATATATATATATGGGAGAATATACAAATAATAACAACAGACGAGGACAGGTGGTGTAAATAACAAAAGGATATATTAGTATGACGCTCGGGAATACGGAATGTCTTTGACGTTTCGAGCTAAGCTCTTCAACAGAAAGAATACGGAGACAAGGAGAAAAACATATATATATATATATATATATATATATATATATATATATATATATATATGACGGGTTTCTTTCAGTTTCTGTATACCAAATCCACTCACAAATCTTTGGTCGGCCCATGGCTATAATAGAAGACACTTACCTAAGGAGTCATGCAGTGGGATTGAACCCAGAACCATGCGGTTGGTAAGCAAACTACGTACCACACAGCCACCGGCGTGTAGTTAAATCACATGGTCTCAGGTTCAGTTCCACTGCGTGCCGCGTGCCACCAGAACCTTGTGAGTGGATTTGGTAGACGGAAACTGAAAGAAGCCCATCAGATAGATAGATAGATAGATATGGGTGTTGTATGTTTGTGTCTCTTTGTCTTGACATCGTATAGTCGTTGTAAACAAGTGCCCTTCTCATACAAGCGGTGTCATTCATTTCCATTATTCTGTGAACACGTGTAGCCGGTGAGCGGTAATAAAGTCACAATTTTGGCTAGGAAAAAAGTCACAATTAATTTATGTAATCCGGACAAACCACACCCAGACAAAACCCCTGTGACTTTATGGCCGTGAATTTTTCCTGTGACTTTTTTACCTGTGATTTTTTTAACTGGATTCATGTACCCATGAGGAAATATAGCTTTGCCTGGAAACATATAAATGCGCCCTTTCAAAGCCTAACCAGGCTCATGGGCCCGGTTTCCCGGTTTCAATGGTGTATGCGTTCCCCAGCTGGACAGGACGCCAGTCCATCGCAGCATTAGTCATTTTTGCCAGCTGAGTGGACTGAAGCAACGTAAATGAAGTGTTTTGCTCAAGAACACAACGCGTCGCCCAATCCAGGAATCGAAACCACAATCTTACGATCGTGATGCTGACACCCTAACCACTGAGCCACGCGCCTCCACACGTCATTCATCTGCAACCTTCATATTTACATCTAAATGCATAAATTACATTAATAATTTACATATAATTTAGTGTCTTACGAAATTCCGGAACGTTACTGATGAGAAGACATTTCATATTTGAGTTTCCATAATGTATCTGTAACGATCTTTCACAATTGGATGGAATACATGTGTTGTTCTGTTCGATAAATGATTATTATTTTTATTATTAATTTTCTTTAATTTGCTTTTCACAACATGTTTATTTATTCTATAGAAAGGCTCTAATTTGGGTCATGAAATATATTTTATCAATAGTTTGTTTACTTATGCTGGGTGTAGTAGAATCTTCAATTTATTATAATTACTATATTCTTGTATTAATGCAGACACATATAGTTTGGTGTATTAAATTATTTCTTATCAGCTATTGACTGGTCTTTATTTAATTTCGTTAATTTCAAGGCGATTTTTCGGAGATAGTTTATCAAAACTGAAAGTGTTCGGCAATTTCAGTAAAATTTTTTTTATTTCTTCAATTTTGTTTTTCAGCTGAATCGTTCTTTAAGGTTTTTATCGACTGAATCATTTATGTTTATATACGTTTTGTGTATGCATGTATGTATTTTTGTGTATGTATGTATATTTTTAAATGTATCATACATATACTTAAACACAACTATAATACTCTTTTACTGGCTCCTGTGCATGTGGCACATAAAAAACACCACTTGAGCGTGGCCGTTGCCAGTACCGCCTGACTGGCCTTCGTGCCGGTGGCATGTAAAAGCACCCACTACACTCTCGGAGTGGTTGGTGTTAGGAAGGACATCCAGCGGTAGAAACTCTGCCAGATCAGATTGGAGCCTGGTGCAGCCATCTGGTTCGCCAGTCCTCAGTCAAATCGTCCAACCCATGCTAGCATGGAAAGCGGACGTTAAATAACGACGATGATGATTGTTCTTGTCAAGTTTGTCCTTGTGTTACACTTACGCCAAGGGAGGTAATAACTCAAAGAGTTACATATAGAGAGAAAGAGGAGGGAGAAGAGGGAGACAAACAGAGAAACAGAATGAAAAGAATAAAAAGAGAAGACGTGAGAGAAAGTAAGATAGATAAAGAGAGAGAGGGGGAGGGGAGAAGGTCTGTATTGTTCTACATTTGTGTGTTTAAATCACAGACACAGTTGAAATATTTAACATAATGAAACGATATGATGAAGATCTATAAATTAAAATTGATAGATAATCAATAAATAACTGAAATAATCTTAGCAAATAGCTGTGGATGTTACACTTTTATCTTTTACTAAACAGCCCATGACCCTTGGGGTCACCAGTAAACTCTGAGTTTCCCAGCAATAGTTTTGTTTTGCAGGGTTTTTTTTCTTTTTCAAGTTATTTCGCATGCTTTCAACAAATGTTACATCAAAAGGTTAGAGATTCTTCCCTTCAGGATGAAGTTAAATTGGGAACATTTTCCCATTATGCACCTGTTTTGGGTATTTATACCACCAAACCCCAAATATCTCAATCACTACTACTCCAATTTATGCGAAACTTGTTTCATGCCATTTGTATTAACATTTCAGGGTAAAGTTAATTCATAGTATTTCACATTATGCTCCAGTTTGGCTGGGTAACATTGCAAGCAAGCAAGCAAGATTCAAACTGACTTTTAATGTATTATAGATGTGTTTCAGACCAAAGGCTGAGGCCATGCTGAGGTACTGACATTATTCCTTTTTTCTTTTTGTTATTAGGTTTAAGTGCTTAGGTTTCAATGCTTACCAGTATTATGAAAGTAATCAGATACATACATCGGTAGAAAAGAAAGTAGATATGATATTTGATTAAACTGACAGACAGAAAGATAGACAGACACATGAGTCTATAGGTATAACAACGGATACACGGGAAGAGATATTATATTAATAGATATACAAATAGAAAGATAACTGAACTGAAATTAAATGAAAATAATCTCAATAGGTAAATAACTTGAACTGAGTCTTGGTGGTGGCTGGAGAGCGAAAAGTGTAAGTCCCACTAGTAATTATTCCTGGGTCTACTACACACCAAGATGCCTATCCCTGTCCCTCTATACCTCTAATCTCTCATCAACTGGCACAAAGCCTCCTACTCTCTCTACTACTCCCTCCTCCCAGCTGAGGGGTGTCTTTGTCTTGCAAGTTACTTGGTGACCCCACATAAAAAGCACTTGTGCTGGTATCATGTAAAAAGCACTCTGTAAAGTGGTTGGCATAGGAAGGGCATCCTGCCATAGAAACCATTCTAAAACAGACAACTGGAGCCTGGTGCAGCTTGGTGGAATAACAACAGATACACAGGAAGATATATATATATATATATATATATATATATATATATATATATATATATATATATTAATAGATATACAAATAGAAAGGTAACTGAACTGAAATGAAATGAAAATAATCTCAATAGGTAAAATAACTTGAACCAACTCTTGTCAAACCATTCAACCCATACCAGCATGAAAAACTAGAAAACAGACGTTAAAGATGATGATGATGATGATCACCATCATCATCATCATTGGTGGTGATCAATGAGAGTGAAGGTGATCAATGTATTTAACACTTCTGGTTGAACTTTCGCACAGTTCCATTCTGTGAACTAATCATTTGTTGCAGCGATTTCTACAGAATATCTTTTAGAGTTTGTCGCAATTGTTTTAATTATTGCAATTATTCTTGGTATTTTTAACGATGTTCACAGTTGTTCATGATTCTTATTTTTTAGTGTTGTTGTTGTTGTTGTTGTGGCTGGTGATGTTGTTTTTACTGCTGTTGTTGCTGTTGTCGAT
>NC_142931.1:9978657-10108657 GCF_046866305.1 Octopus bimaculoides | reverse complement strand
AACTCGAGAACTACACAACCAATTTCATTCAAATTTTACACATGCCTTACTTAGGGTTCCAGTTGTGTTTTAGTCAAAAAATTTTTTAACTTCTTGCAGAGTTCGAGCCCACAGCAACATAATATCTCCTCCACTATTTAAGTATTACGTGTCAAAAGTGAAACAAAAACACTCATGTCAAATACTTTCACTTTAAAAATGAAACTATTCCACTAACTGAAACAATCACATTTCGATACTGTAGTGACAGATACTTTCACAGAGAGAGAAAGAGAGAGACAGAAAGAGAGAGAGAGAGAGAGAGAGAGAGAGAGAGATGTATATGTATACATATACATGTATATGTACACCATTTCGATACTGTAATGACAGATACTTTCAGAGAGAGAGAGAGAGAAAGAGAGAGAGAGATAAAGAGAGAGAGAGAGAGAGAGAGAGAGAGAGAGAGAGAGAGAGAGAGATGTATATGTATACATATAGATGTACACGTATATGTACATATATATATATAGATCTATACATACATGTATATGTATACATATGTGTAGATGTATATATATATAGATGTACATGTAATATGTACACATCTATACATATATACATGCATACAGATATCTATACATATATACACCCATCACACACACATACACATGCACACAAACACACACATTAGTAATTTGTTTTCTTATCCAAAACTACGTCAAAAGTACTGAATGGATCTTTATGAAATTTGGAAATTATATTCTTTGCATAACGGCCATAACTCCCATGAAAATTCATATATTTTTGATGTTGATGAAATTTTAACAGATGAGCATTATTTAGAAAATGATGTCACACGTTATCGAGGCTACCATTCTTTCTGGATGTGCAAAAGGGGATGACGTCTTTATTCCAAGAATTCCTCTTACTCCATCAGGAGCAGACATTCCTTTTACATTCAGAAGACTACAATTCCCCCTTCGTGTGACTTTTGCCATGTCCATAAACAAATATCAGGGTCAAACACTGTCTGTAGCTGGTCTTCTCTTGGAAGAGCCCTGCTTCTCACATGGACAACTGTATGTTGGCTGCTCAAGAGTGGGCAGCAACAAAAAACCTATTTGTATATGCTCCACAAGGGAAAACAAGGAACATAGTTTACAATGAGGTGTTATAATCACAACAGCAAGAAAGTATGTACATGATCACCTTCTTTTACGAAACTTCATTGACTTTCATATATTTATATTGATATACATATATATACGTGTGTTTGGGTGCGTGTGTGTATATACATCTCTATATATAAAGATGATGCGTAGTCTAGACGGCGTTTTTAGATTTCATTATTCTCTTTAACCCGGGCAACGCCGGGTATTTCTGCTAGTATATATATATATATATATATATATATATATATATATATATATATATATATACAGAGAGAGAGAGAGGCGTAGGAATGGCTGTATGGTAAGTAGCTTGCTTACGAACCACATGGTTCTGGGTTCAGTCCCACTGCATGGCACCTTTGGCAACTGTCTTCTACTATAGCCTCGGGCTGTTCAAAGCCTTGTGAGTGGATTTGGTAGACGGAAACTGAAAGAAGCCCATCGTATATATGTATATATGTATATATGTATGTGTGTGTATATGATTGTGTGTCTGGGTTTGTCCCCCCCCCCAACATCAGTTGACAATCGATGCTGGTGTGTTTACGTCCCTGTAACTTAGCGGTTCGGCAAAATAGACCGATAGAATAAGTACTAGGCTTACAAAGAATAAGTCCTGGGGTCGATTTGTTCGACTAAAGGCGGTGCTCCAGCATGGCTGCAGTCAAATGACTGAAACAAGTAAAAGAGTATAGTGCTCAGGTGCACTGCAACTCACCAGAAAAGGTAACCAAAAGGGCATGAAGAGTGGATGGAATAATGCACAGGAAGTGAACAGTGAATGAGTTGTGAAGAGAAAAAGGGACATGGAAGTCTTGACGGATGTAGTGACCCAACAGCTAATGACTGATGTGGGTAGTTTATTCCAAGCTTCAGCAATTTTGAGCAATCACTGGATAACTAATCAGGGATCACTGGCAAATGGTTTCCCTAGATTAATAAATGCCAGAGATAGACCCTTATGCTTGGTTAAGTGCTTCTCTTGCAATTCTCTCACAAGGAAAATCGCATCAACAGCCCTTCTTCCATGTACAAAACTGAATCATAATTAATTCTTTTACTAATTGATTTCTCTTTCATTATCTCGTTTAACACTAACTTCCTGTAATGATCTAAAATATATAGGTTTCAAATTTTGGCACAAGGCGAGCAATTTTGTGAGAGGGGTAAATCGATTCCATTGACCCCAGTGGCTCAGCTGGTTCTTATTTCATCGGCCCCGAAAGGATGAAAGGCAAAGTCAACCTCAGAGGAATTTGAACTCACAATGCAAAGATGAGTGAAATACCACTAAGCATTTTGCCTGGTGTACTAACAATCCTGCCACTTTGCCGCCTTGCTGATCTGATATATACTGAAACCTTATTCTCCAAGTCCAGTGCTACAGCTTACAGAGAAATCAAAGCTGAGACTGAGCCTTCCAATGGGCAGTTTGGTGTAGTTCTCACTGCTACTGACTCTCATACTACAACCAACTCCATAACCGAGCCAGACACTAATGCCAGTCATCTCACCGTACCTTGTCTAGGAACTGCAGATAATGGACCTCCTATACTATTATCAACAACTCATCCACCAGAATATTGATGTAATTTCAAACTAAAGAAAAAGTGTCCCTTGAATGGAAACTTTTGTATCCTTCTATACGTTGGATATATAGATTTCATGAAGCAAGGATAGACACAACTGTCTTCACACGACGTACTTCAAATTACTCCACTAACACGATACTCCAATAAATACAAACTCTCAACCACTTCCTACGACTTCCATGAACTCTCAACAACTTCTACAACCTTCTTACATTTCAACCAATATGCTACTTTTTATAAGAGTTCAGCTAGTCCATTCTTCCACTCCCACAGGGCTGTCAATGACTGTCGGCACTACAGAAACTGCATCCAAGTTAATGTTTTGCATGAATGTGTGACAGGAATATAACGAAAGACATCCATCTCTTTTCAGTTTGTCGTATTCCCCTTTCTAATGCCTGATGCTGAAGAGGAGATAACCACTCTGAAATGCGTGCATCCATCTCATGTCTGGTAAGTTCACTGTCATCAATTCATCACAGGGAAAGTTTACTGTCATCAAGTCACTGTTTTTATTAATAAAATACTTTTCAACTATTAATGGTGAGATATTATGGATATATTTTCTTTGTAAACTTTTCTTGCAGTCAACTTTAATCACAGTGAACTTTCTTCAAAGTGAATTGATGGCAGTGAACTTGCCTGTAATCCATCCATCAATCTGGTTAGAGGGCACTTTGGACTGACTTGGTGTGTTTACACCTATTTGTCTACAGTGAGAAATGTCCTTCGTTACAAACTACAGTGAATGGTTTTCTTACAGGTTTGAATATGCCTCAAGCATATTTGAACTGGTAACAAGTTTGTATGTATGTATACATATACATATATATATATATATATATATATATATATATATATGTATATATATATATATATGCATATATATATATATATATATATATGTATATATATATGTATATATATATATATGTATATATACATATATATATATGTATATATATATATGTATATATATATATGTATATATATACATATATACATCCTATATGTATATATGTGTGTGTGTATATATATATATATATATATATATATATATATATATATATATATATATGTATGTATATTTTATTATTATTAAAGCTGTAGAAACATCACAAAAATATCCCCCAAAAACTGCTACTGAGAGTCTCACGTACCTGTTCGTTGGACAGTTTTCGTTTGAGAATGGAACAAATAAAATGAAGGTTATATGTATAGATATACAATTTGTACATACATCCTTAATTTTTGTTCCATTCTCAACCAAAACTGTCCGACAAACAGGAACGTGAGACTCTGAGTAGCAGACTTTTTTTTGGATATATTTGCGATGCTTTTACAGCTTAAATAATAATAAAGCATATCGCTCTACCTCTGGTATTCCGGTACTGTTTTTTTCTTCCACCTTGTTTCACATTTACGTGCTAACTCTTGTATGTTTGTTTGTATGTATGTATGTATGTATGTATGAATGTATGTATGTATATATGTATATATATATGTGTGTGTGTGTGTGTGTGCGTGTGTATATATATGTATATATGGGCAAATGTTTCCCACTTTAGTACTTTAGACTTGGGCCAACGAAAGCCTTATGAGAGATTTTCGTACACGGAAACTGAAAGAAGCCCATCGAGTGTGTGTGTGTGTGTGTGTGTGTGTGTATTTGCGTGTGTTTGCGCGTGCGTATATATATATATATACATAGAATGTACATACACACACATATATTATATATATATATATATATATATATATATATATATAATACAAAGAATATATATACATGTATACACACATATATGTACATACTTACATCTACATGTGTATATACATGCATATCAAGGTACAGGACGTTAGAACAATAAACTACAGACAACGGAACGAACACATAGGAAAACGGAAAGCCCCTTGGAATATCCCTTCATCAGCTGTCTCTATTCTATCTAGACGTTTCGAAGACAAATATATATATATATAATATATATAGAGAGAGAGAGGGGAGAGAGAGAGAGAGAGAGAGAGAGAGGGAGAGAGAGAGAGAAAGAGAGACACAGACAGACAGGGAATAGATAGATGTATGTGTGTGTGTGTGTGTGATACTTTCTCCGGAGAATTGCCATATACATAGATCAAAGCAAAGAGATGCTACGACAATCGCATCGACATATTTACTCTCTCTCTCGAACTGCTACCAATAGATAAACAATAAATAAACACACACGCACACACATACGGTTCTTCTTTTTCTTCTTCAAAAGAACAGATATCATGTTATCAGAAAAAAATCGAATTCATATCAATGGACGATTAATGGAAAAATAACATGGTCGTTTCGACAGGCGAGCGGGTTGTGCAGATGCTGGCTACATGTGAGTTGTGTGTTACCACGGCAACGTAAATGAAAATCCGCTGGCATATTAGCACGTTTCTCGTTTCTCAAGGGAAATGTTTGTCACATGCCGATCCTGATTAACAACCAACTAGGAAGTGTTTCTATGTTTATATTGACACGTTTCTATATATATATATATATATATATATATATATATATATATATATATATATATATATATATACATATATATACATATATATACATTATATATATATATATATATATATATATATATATATATATATATATATATATATATAGGCATAACTACAGAGTTCTACCCCCCAGACTTTATATATATATATATATATATTTCGTTTTTGGATTTGGTTTGCAAGATTCTTTATGTGAGTTTCGTGTGTTGAAGCATATTCTGTTGTGTCTTGGGAGAGTCGTTCTCTTTTAGTGCCTTATAATTTAACACACACACCGGTAAAATTTCCACTGTCCGTTATTCGGACAGAGTCAAAACTACTAAAAGGGTTGCAAAACGCAACGGAAATTTTACCGGGGTGTGTGTTAAATTATAAGGCACTAAAAGAGAACGACTCCCCAGACACAACAGAATATATATACATACATACATACATACATATATATATATATATATATATATATATATATATATATACTTTATTTAAAAGCAGCAGAAATATAACAAAAAAACCGTTACTCTGAGTTTCACGTTCCCGTTCATCGGGCAGTTTTGTTATATATATATATATATATATATATATATATATATACTTGTTTCAGTCATTTGACTGCGGCCATGCTGGAGCACCAGCATCAGTTGTCAAGCGATGTTGGGGGGGGGGGGACAAACAGACACACAAACATACATACATACATACATACATACATACATACATACGTATATATTGTCGCTGAATGTTCGAAATGAGGATTAGATAGACAGCCGACAAATGATGAAGGGTCGGTCGTTCTTTGTGTTACTTGTCCTGTTTTCCATCTTTTCCTCTCGTTCTTTGCGTATTTAACACATTTGTTTTCGTATTTCATTTTGTTTGCTGTCGGTGACATCCTGTACACACACACACACACACACACACACATATATATATGCATATATATGTAGTGAAACTACCTCCCGCCATTAGATACACACTACTATCGCCATTACATACAATCTTCTCATTTAAATATAAATAAATGCGAGCGTAGTAGAGAACCTATTCCTTGTCATCACGTGACCGATCATTATTCGAATCAGCAACTTCTTCGAACCTTTCCCGCCAGAACGCAAACTGACCAATCACGGCCCCTAATAAGGTCACGTGATAAAGTAAAATTCTGAAGCCATCGGGAGCCCATAGTTTGTTATAAATAGCTTTAACTCATACCCAATAATTTGTTTCGGTCCAGTTTCTCTTTGAGAACTGTTCCGTGTACCACACGACAGCAGCAGCAGCCAGCGACCACTTCAGCAGCTTCGTCCAGCCAACGATGACCTCCGCCGTCGCCATATCAGCAACAAGAGTCTACGACTACTATCCAGCATCATCGTCATGACCAACACGATTTCTACCAAGCATCAATCACCACCAGCATCAACACGACTTACTATGTACACCAAACCAAACCTCCGCGGCACATCTCTCTCTTCGATTCTGTTAGGTGACTCAGCTTCACCACGGTAAATAAACAGACAAGAGTTCTTAAACAGACAAGAAATTCTCAGCCAGCGATGAACATCTGTATAACAAGAATCAAGGCCCTGGCATCGAAGCCAAAACACAACTAGTGATCAGCTCTGCCACACTCAGCCCCCTCACTTTCACATACAGAACTTTTCTTATAGTGTACTAACGAACTGGTATAATCGTCCACGTGTTATTGACTCTCTTTCTATCTGCTGTAATAATACACATACACATACATACTTTTCTTTGTACGACGGCCTGTCTTTGATTATGTTCTTATATGTCGCATTCACACTCTCACACAGACATACATCTTTAACGCTACAATAAATATCTCTGTTATACATCTAATACGGTTGTGGTCTTTCATTACTGGTCATCTATGTTATCGTCGCATAACATATCATGTATATCATCATTTGATATATTATTTTGTGTTCGACCGTGTGACGCATTTAAATAAAAGGAGTCCTCTGTTTTTCCATTCGTCACCATTTCTCCTTTTTGAGTTCGCATGGTCGTCCCTTACATATATATCATTTATATATATATATATATACTCTTTTACTCTTTTACTTGTTTCAGTCTTTTGACTGTGGAGCACCGCCTTTAGTCGAGCAAATCGACCCTAGGACTTATTCTTTGGAAGCCTAGTACTTATTCTATCGGTCTCTTTTGCCGAACCGCTAAGTTACGAGGACGTAAACACACCTGCATCGGTTGTCAAGCGATGTTGGGGGTACAAACACAGACATACAAACACATACACACATACATATATATATACATATATACGACAGGCTTCTTTCAGTTTCCGTCTACCAAATCCACTCACAAGGCTTTGGTCGGCCCGAGGCTATAGTAGAAGACACTTGCCCAAGATGCCACGCAGTGGGACTGAACCCGGGACCATGTGGTTGGTAAGCAAGCTACTTACCACACAGCCGCTCCTACATATATATATATATATATTTATATGTACATATATTATTTATTTTGATATATATATATATATATATATATATATATATATGTATATATATATATGTGTGTAGTGTTAGGTGTGATGTACATATATGTATGTATGTATATATATATATATATATATATGTATATATATATATATATATATATATATATATATATATATATATATATATATATATATATATATAGATAGATAGATAGATAGATAGATAGATAGATTTTCTAAAGAATTTAGATTTTAGAGATACAATTAAGAAATGAAATCACCGCATTGCTAACACAGAGTATTGACTTGTAAACCTTTAATATATTTGGTAGTATATTGGGGTTACAAAATAAAATATGGCATCCCTACCAGCAATTAATATGTACACAACAGATCTTGTCTAAGTGCTTTATGAAAATTGCTATTACCGAATGGGTACAGAAGGGTGAGAGTGACTGGTTTGGCTTTGACATATCAAAAACTAAAATTGCAGAGTATTCTGTCTTGGCTATAGAGATGAGGTTTTTTTTTTTCAACTGAAATGTTAAGGATGGAGTTGGACTGGTTTGTTAATATCAGACCCAAGACAGTTTTGTTTTGTTGGCTCAAGCACAAGTTGCAATTGGAAGAATTCATCCTTGAAATTAAAAAGCAAATCTTCTGCTACTTCTTTCTGGTGTTGAGATGTGCTTAGCCGATTTCTATATATTTTCAGACAGTTTGTATATGGAAGGTCAAAATCACCCATCATTAATATGTTCTCAGAATTATGATTTTGGAGAAAGGATTTAACTTTATCGAGGCACTCTTTGAAATATTGTAGAGGTGCTTGAGGGGACCCATGGAGACCATGGTTATATCATCAATTTTGTAGTATAGTCCACTCTGTAAAGTGGATCCAGCTGTAGAAGCCATGCCAAAGCAGACAATGAAACACTGTGTAGTCCTCTGGCTTGCCAGCTCCTGTCAAACCGTCCAACCCATGCCAGCATAGAAGATGGACGTTACATGATGATGATGATGATGATGACACAGATTCTCAGCAGCCATTGGAAAACATGCCCTTTGCATCCATCAGAAGGAGATTAAGGAAACAAAAATGGCTTCTTCTTTATTTTGGTTGGTGTGATCTGCAAAGACAATGGTGGAGTTTTTGATTTTCAGTTTTGTTTCCACATGGAAGTTGTTTATTGGTGGTGGTGATGGTTGTGGGTCTCTGTTGGGATGACAGAAAGGATATAGCATGAATTGGATGTAATGTGAAAGAGAGAAAACTGTGATTGTATGGATGTGTTGTGAATAGGAGGATGACAACAGCATTAAAAAGAGCCTCACACTCAAAGTGAACAGTATATATAGAAGAGGGAGACCCAGAAGGGCTTGGGATGAAATGATAAAAAACTGACCTTAAGATGTTGCATCTCACAGAAGAAATAAAAAGGAACTGTGTTGAATGGTGATTCATGGGGTTGGAGATGGGCCTAACCATAACGGATCAAAAGTCACAGAAATAGTTGTAGTCTGAACATGATCATTGCCAGGCCTGCCTGACTGGCTCCCATGCTGGCGGCACGTAAAAAGCACCCACTACACTCTCGGAGTGGTTAGCGTTAGGAAGGGCATCCAGCTGTAGAAACATTACCAGATCAGATTGGAGTCTTGTGCAGCTAATGGCTCTCCAGACCTCAGTCATACCGTCCAACCCATGCCAGCATGGAAAACGGACGTTAATCAAGGATGATGATGATGATGATGATGTAGCTCAAGAGAGACATGTTCTGCTAAGTCTACGATTGCTGTCTCTTTCTCATCTCTCTCTCTCTCTTGCTTGTTTTACTCCTACCTTTTCTGTTCATTGGTACAACCCCCGTCTCCTTTCCAGCCCTTCCTCCCCACCATCACCCTCATTATTCAACCCTCTCATCACTTGATCTTTTGGTTGATCTCAAAAAGAACCAATTGTGCCCACTGCATTCTACTTTCACCCTTCCTCTTCTGCACTTCCTGTCCCCACCTCTTCTCATCCTGTCTCCCATTAGATTCTCACTCTTTTTCTCCCACACCTCTTGTAGTTCTATCATTGTTCCATGTCCTGCATCAGGGGTCATGCTGGCAGCTGTCACTATCTCTTTATATTTTTGGGGCCTCATTGACTCATCACCATCTTTTAACATCTGCTTTCCATACTGGCATGGGTGGGACAGTTTGACAAGAGATAACAAGTCCAGGAGCCACATCAGGCTTCAGTGTCTGTTTTGGCATAGTTTTTATGGCTTGGTGCCCTTCCTAACCCCAACCACCTCAAAGAGAGGACTGATTGTTTTTTACATGACCCCAGCACAGGTGAGGTTAGTTTTGGCAGGGTTTTTATGGCTGGATGCCCTTCTAAATGCCAACCACTTTGCAGTGTGGATTGGATGCTTGTTATGTGGCACCAGCATTGGTGATGTCACCAAGTAACTTGCGAGACGAGGATCCTTTGAGAGGGGAGGGGGCACTGGAGGAGGTGATCTTGTGTCAGGTGATGAAAGGTGAGACAGAGAGACAGAAACAGGTGTCTAGATGTAGAGGAAATATATGGCTACCTGGTGAGAGAGAGAGAGGGGGGAGGGAGAGAGAGAGGAAGAGGGCGAGAGAGAGAGAGAGAGAGAGAAAGAGAGAGAGAGGGAGAGAGAAAGAGAAGGAGAGAGAGATGATGGTTAAATGCCAGGGTATACTCACAAGGAATAGGGATCAGAATATAAATGGGATGGTTGGGTAAAAGATGAGAGAGACATAGATGGTGGCAAGTGCCAGGGCATACCCTCAAGGTATGGGGGTCAGAATATAAATGATAGGGTATTGCCAAAGGTGCATGAGTAGGGAATAGAGACTTGACATGAATGTAAAGTGTAGGGGGTGGGGTGGAGAATGCAGTGACAGGTGAAACCTGGGTATAGAGGGGGGTGGGAGACAACAGGATAGGGAGCAGGGCAGTGAGGACAGGGTTGGGGAGTGAAAGATAAGCATAAGCATAGGGCATGATAAAGAGGAAATGTGAGGAAGAGGAGAGGGGAGATGTAGTTTGGTTTGTTGTGGTGGGGTGTGTGAAAAGTTTTCTTGTTATGTGTGGGTGGAAGACACAGTGCTTCTAGAACTCAGTTTTGCTGAAGTGGGCAGATCTTCTCAAGAATCTCATATTGCCAGATATCACGGTCCATTGTCATTTCCTCCACGAGGCCCAACATCCTGAGTTCGGTCCTCACCAGTTCATCTCATGTCTTCCTGGGTCTCCCTCTTCCACAGGTACCATCCACTTTCAGTGATCAGCACTTCTTTATACAGCTGTTTTCATTCATACGCATCATGTGTCCAAACCAGGCATGCCAGGGACATGCTGCCTAGTTAGGCAAGGTAGGCAGTGCCTACTCTGAAGAAAATAATTTGATGGCAGCATTTTCTTTTTCTGGCAACATATGCACCTAATTCAATAAAAATCCGAAGGTTACTCTGATTACTATACATAAAATGCAAAATATTTTATTGTTTTGTAGATTAAGTAGGCATAATTCGCTCCTGCCTTTCAATCTCAGTATTAAAGCTAACATAGAGGTTAAGTTATTATCAACACATAAAACTGACATGACGCTTAGAACAGATCATAGAGGCTACACACATAGGAACCGACAGACTGAGCCTCAACAGAAAACATGAATGGAACAATGATATCCAACACCACACCATGCAACATGATGACTAAAGACAGAAAAGACGAAAAAAACAGATACAAACTGTGTAATACAGATACAATAGACAAATATGCATATACCTATTATAAATCTAAGAAATAGAGATAAATAGGTAAACAAAACTGTATAAAGGGTACAGATACAAACAGCATAGTAAGGAAACCCATATACATACACAAACACATATACAGTAACTTCACAACTGGCCACAACAACATCAACAACAACAACTACCACGATGGCAGCAGTGTGGGCAAACACAAAAACAGAGAGATACAGGAACAGTACCAAAAGTTGGGGTCAAGGGCAGCAGCAGCAGCAGCAGAAATGGGTGAGGGGAGGGTCATAGTGCTAAGAACGACACACACACGCACACAACACATGTACACACACACACACAAATACAAATGCAAATGTATGTACATATAAGGATATACATCATAGAAGAACAGAATGAACTAAGCAGAGCAGGAACACACACAAAGATGGAAAGGGTCGCTAAAGAGGTCACAGATGTGTGATGGAAGATTTCCGGATAATGGACACGAGTTAAAATAAGAACAGTAATAAACGAGTGAAGAACGAATACATTGTGCATGTGTTTATTTAGAAAAAAAAAAATTACCATTCTGTAATACAGTAGTTTTATTTCATTTCATTTTTATTTATAAAGTCACATTTCTACTTTCTCTGTTTCTTTTTCCTCTTCTCTCTTTTTATTTCTTGATTGATTCCGATATTTCTGCTTCTCTCTCTTCTTCTTCTCTCTTTCTTACTCTGTCTTTCCTAAGTTTTACTTTCTATGTCTATGCTTTACGATCGTCCACTCTCCCTCCCTCTGTATATTTCTCCATTCAACATTATCAGCACCGGCGCCGCCGCCACCACCATAATTATCAACTGTTTTTTTAAATATTCTATTTGAGTTAGTCTCCTTAGTGTGACACAAAAGGCAGGTAGGTGGGAACGTACGCTTGTATTAATATATAGATAATGATAATTTTTTCTAAAACCAGAAGTTTTGAGAGAAAGGAGCTTGTCGGGGTCATCAGTCTCAATACTTGACTAATAGGAAAGGATGAAAAAAAAAAAAAAAGAAAAAATACAATACAAAGTAACTTCGTTGGTATTTGAACTCAAGAATGTACAGTAGCATAACTAACTTCGACAAGATATTGCCTCAGCGCTCTGACGATTCTGCCATATTTCTCACATAAGCATAAAATCAGAAATTTTAAGAGGAGGATATAAGTCGACAGGAATCGAACCCACTACTTAACGGGTACTTTATCTTATCGACCTTAAAAAATGAAAGGCTAAGTCGACTTCTGTTAGATTTGAACTCAGAACGTAAAAAACATACACTGCTAGGCGTTTTGTCTGACACTAACGATTCTGTGGTTCCAAGTACAAGGCCTCGAACTTCGAGGGAGGGATTTATTAAATCGATCGTAGAACTTGACGTATACTTTATTTTATTTATAATGTAAAAGACATTTAACAATAATTTCTTACTTTGGTACAAGAAAGGAGGAGAATCCACATTGTTTTTAAAAATATATTTTCCGTTAACTGAGTGGCTAAAAGTAAAGTTGTTCTCTGGGATTTTTGGAAAGTGGTGTCCGTGAAACTAAAATACTGCAATAATGCATTCTGTCTGACACCCGTTCTCTGCTTTGGTGTATGTATGTATATATTATATAAATACTTAGAACCAGTTTAAGTATCACACACATGTATATGTATATATATAGATTGTGCTTTGAAGCTTATATAAGCATTTTCAATAGTTTTAACTGTGAGGCGATAAAGGGCGGTAAAGAAATTACAACAAAATTTGTTTAACTAATTTCCAAGACAATACTTATTCCACACACATGTATATTTATTTATGTATGGGAAAATATGTGTTCCGTTTGCATATGAAAAATGAAAAAAAAATCGAATTGCTTAGAGTATAACAAAGTTAAACTAATAACAAAATATAATAAAAGTTTATTGAATCAAACCACTAGGTTGTGTCTCCTCTCCCCTTTATATATTAGTGTTTCTCTCTCTCTCGCCTCCACATGGTAGTTGTGTGACTACAGAAGCTCTCTCTCTCACACGCACCAGATGTTGTATTTATGTATTACTTCGTCGTAGCATATTCATGTGGTGTGTGAGTGTTTTGTGGTTGCAGTCGACTGATCTAAATGAAATACATAAAAACAAAGGACATTAACAATATCTACGACAACCACTGAAGAACAATTACCAACAAAACTGTAATCACAAACGTGGAGTGGATTTTACAAGAGGACATCACGGTCAGTATGTGTCTCAGTCCTGAAAGCTAATGGACAAATTACATTTTACAGCTTGCAGCAGTTGAATCTTTTAACATACACACACACACAAATAGACAGACTACTGCCATCAGCTTTGGTGCGACCAGCTGTCTTGTAGTCTTCTGACATTGAGGTTCAGTCACTGACAATGGCTCCTTAAAACAAACACACCTCTCTCCTTTATGCTGCTCCACGGAATCGACGACATTGCTATCGGTTTGTTTCCATTTCTTTTATTAATATCGCCTTTTTATTAAATCATATTCTTTACACATCATATTTATCAACTTCACTCCTCACATTATGCTTTTCAACGATCTAATCCCGTTACGATTACCCTATTTATTCCTTTTCTCTCGGGAGGTCTTCTAATGTGGTTAAAAAAGCTTTAGCAAGTGTTACAAAGGCGCACTGCCTCCTTCTCCACCAGCTGCGCCGCCGCCGCCACCATCACACTTACGAAACACTATTCATTATTATTATTATTATATTACTACTGTGCTTCTCTCTCTCTCCAAGACACTTACCATCACTTTCACCAACTACAATAGCCAAAATGACTTGTGTCAGTTTCAATCTACAATCATAAACAAACATTATATGATTTTTCAAACTTAAATTTGTTTAGTACTTTATTTCTCTGTTAACTTTATTACAATAATCTGGGTTTTATAGTTAATAGTATAGATTAATTGTTTTCTAAATTCACTTCCAACTTCGTTTAACGCTGTTTCTCAATTTGCACGACTATCATTCTAGTTTACTGCTAAATTATTATTAATTATTATAATAGCTACTATTATCAATAACAGTTTATTAATTATTATTATTATTATTATTATTATTATTCGACACACTTTTTAAACTACGGTTTATCACAAGAAAAAATATCCATAACAAAACAACAAAAGGTGGAAGTAGGACAATATAATATAAAATATATGACTAGACGCGGAGAAGCCCTGGGGAAGGTAAGTGTTAGCACCAACATGACAATCTTATTCCACCACAAAGAAGCAAGTGGCTAATTTAACTACAACCTTTCTTGTCCGCCTTGTTACCTTGTCAAATGGCTATTCTCTTTCTCATTTACAATATTATAGCGACATATTCTACTTCCAGCCCTGCCCATTTCTCTGCATCACCAATCTGCACTTCTACCACTAAGTGACATTGACCCAGCGTGGTCACTTGCAGGGGTGGAAGCGCCTCTTTTTCTCTCTTTCTATCTTTTCTGCCTAAGACCAAGAATACTTCTGTTAGTTTGAATATTTTTTTTTAATATTCTAAAATACTTTTTTTCTTCTTGTAAGCTTTCAAATATCTATATTATTCCACTTCTTACATATTTTTACATACATAATGCCAGTGTTTTTTTCCTCCCTAATTAGATTCTGCTAATCAGTTTGGTAGTTCTATATGTATAAATAATGTATATCCTGTCTATAATCCCTGCTACATATCCCCTACTATTAACCCAGTTTTAGCTGTTTATCTCCTTTTATAAAAAGGCTTCCTTTCCCATTTCTTAGTTATTTTATTTCAATCACCGTTTCTTCTTCCGTGGCATCACAATTGCCATTGCAGCAGAACTTGTCCTTATCTTTTTCCACGATCTTTTTATGAGATCAACATTTTTGTATCGGATTGACATTTATTTATTGATTATAAATATTATTTTGTTTTTTAATCAATTTTTGATATTTAGTTAAAAAAACAAAAAAGACCCTGATTATATTTTAATCAATTAACAGCTGTTTAGTCCTTACCATTTCCTCCTTCTTTCACAGACCATGCACGTGTAAGTGTTTATAGATTCTTCATTTGGCATCACAGACCAATATTTAACACTCAAAGACATTATTATAACAGACCGGCTTTTTTATGATTTCTTTTCCTGGTCGAATACAATTATATCATTCACTATGATCTAATTATACTGGCAAGTATGTCTAATTTCATTGTATTATAATATATATATGACAAGGAGGGGTCACTATGGACCAGAATCGTTGCTATCTAGACTTCCGGTTATTCTCTGCAACCAACATCGACATGGAATCACCAAATTCTTCACATGAAATTAATTCATTCTAAAACCGTAATATATTGGTCTCTAGTTTATTAGTTTTATTATAACGGAAAGAACTTTTCTAAGTCTCTTAACTTTTTATTCGTCTCTCGTTTTTTATAATTTTATTTTCATGAGATATATTAGGTTTCTGTCCCTCGCGTATATAGACCTTTTAAAACATTTACGCATTTATATATAAATATTTATGTATATTTATATATGCATCCGTACACAAGTATATATTACGCATCTGTGCATAATTATATATACATTGCCATATTATATGTGGGTGTGTATATTTATGTTTATAAATGTGTATGTGCATGCGTGTACGTACATGTGTGACTATATATGTATATATATATATATATATATATATGTGTGTGTGTGTGTGTGTGTGTACACATATGTGAATGTATATCTTTGTATACGTATATATATATATATATATATAAATACATAGGTATGTGTGTGTGTGTATATATATATATATATATATATATATATATATATGTGTGTGTGTGTACATACATACATACAATACAAATTACATATAATTATGTCTATGAGAATACGCGTGTAGTATATACACTATCTCATCTTAATAAATAAATTATATATATATATATATATATATATATATACACACACACACACACACACACACACACACACACACACACACACACACACACACATTCGCACACACACACATATATTACTGTATAATTCATGATGGAAAAGGGTTGGTTGATGGTAGTGGCGAAGTTAAACTTATATCGTATTTAGAATTCTTTAAATTCTTTAGCAAAAGCTGCTAAGTTAGAGAAGCAGCTTATGCAATCCGCTCGCCATCGCTTGTGTTTTCTTTTATTATAATGCATATTACATGTTCTTCTTTCATGGCTTGTCGCCGTCGTCACATGTGCGAACAAACCCATTCTATGCCGATGTCATGACACGTATACTTTCTGACTTGTCTTCTGGTCTTTTAGTACTATTAAAGTTCCACCCACTTTCGTATAATAATAATAAATATTTCATTCATATTTTGTGTGTGTGTGTGTGTATTTACACAGATTGAAAGAGATGCGTGTATTAAAATTTGTCTGTCTGTCTCTGTCTGTCTATCTATCTATCTATCTATTTGTCTGTCTGTCTGTCTATTTGTCTATCTATTTGTTTGTCTATCTATTTGTCTATTTGTCTATCTTTTTGTCTGTCTGTCTGTCTATCTATTTTATCTATCTATCTATCTATCTATTTGTCTATCTGTCTATCTATTTGTCTATCTGTCTATCTATTTGTCTATCTGTCTATCTATTTGTCTATCTGTCTATCTATTTGTCTATCTGTCTATCTATTTGTCTATCTGTCTATCTATTTGTCTATCTGTCTATCTATTTGTCTGTCTGTCTATCTATCTATCTATCTATCTATCCATATGTCCATCTATCCGTCTGTCTGTCCATCCATCTATCCATCCATCCTTGTGGCTTTGAGATATCAATGATGTGGTTGTTTATTTTAAGAATGACATTGCAGGGTAGGTGTGAGAGGCCACACACGGCCAGTTTGAACATAAAGCCAGGTAGAATATTTTGGCTAAATATGGCTGGGTTTAAATGCTAAAGGGATAGGTTTGGCTGTGTGGTAAGAAGTTTGCCCACCTCCCCCAGCACATGGTTCCGGGTTCAGTCCTACTGCATGGCACCTTTGGTAAGTGTTTTCTACTTTAACCTTGGGCCAACCAAAGTCTTGTGAGTGGATTTGGTAGACGTAAACTGAAAGGCCTTATGTGTATGTGTGTGTAATATGTATATGTATATCGATATACATATACACACACATTGGGTTCTGTCAGTCTCCATCTACTAAATCCGTTCACTAGGATTTAAGTGGCCCAGGGTTATAGACGACATATGCCCACTACACAGCACCTATGTCTGCCATATTTCTTGATATTACCCACGGTGGCAGAAGTATACTTCTAAAGTTACCTGTCACATGACGAGTAACATACTAGTGTAGAGGCTTTAGTAGAAGACACTTGACAAGGGTGCCACACAGTGGGGCTGAACCCGGGTCCATGTGGTTGGTGAACAAATTACTTACCACACAGCCACTTATATATATATATATATATATATATATATATATATATATATATATATATATATATATATATATATATATATAGGTGTCACACTGTAGGATTGAACCTGGAACCATGTGGTTGGGAAGCAAACTTCTTAACTGCACTGCTACACCTGCACCTATCACACACACACACATACACACATCATCATCATTGTCATCCGTTGTCCATGCTGGCATGGGTTGTGTAGCTTGACCAGGGCTGGTAAGCTGGAAGGCTGCACCAAACCCCAACTGATTTGGCATGGTTTCTACAGCTGGATGTCTTTCCTAATGCCAACTACTTCGAGAGATTAATGGGTGCTTTTATGTGCTACTGGCATGGGTGCAATTTCTGTGACACTAGTATCTCCCATGACTGCGATTTCACTTGGCTTGATGGGTCTTCTCAAGCACAGCTTATCGCCAAAGGTCTTGGTCACTAGTTAGTGCCTCTGTGTATGTGTATCTATATATTGGCACCCATGCCAACCTTCCTTCATTGGACACTAAACTCTGCTTGCGAAGACCTGTTGGGGCAAGTGAAATCGAAATTGAACCAAATTCAATGACTGGCACCCGTGCCAGTGGAGCGCTAACAGCACCATCCGAGCAGGATCATTGCCAGAGCAACTGTCTGGCTTCTGTGCCAGTGGCATGTAAAAAGCACCATTTGAGCGTGATCGTTACCAGCGTAGCTTTACTGGCACTTGTGCCAGTGGCACGTGAAAGACAACATTCGAGCGAGGTCGTTGCCAGTGCCACTGGACTTGCTCCTCTGCAGGTGGCATGTAAAAAAACACCATTTGAGTGTGGCTGTTGCCAGTACCACCTGACTGGCTCTAACCCTAACCCTACATCCACTACATTCTCTGAGTGGTTGGTGTTAGGAAGGGCATCCAGCTGTAGAAACTCTGCCGGATCAGATTGGAGCCTGGTGCAGCCATCTGGTTCACCAGTCTTCAGTCAAATCGTCCAACACATGCTAGCATGGAAAGGGGACGTTAAATGATGATGATGATACACATGTGAAGGCGTGTGGCTTAGTGGTTAGGGCATTTGGCTCACAATCGTAAGGTCATGAGTTCAATACCCGGGTGCATTGTGTCCTTGAGCAAGACACTTTATTTCACATTGCTCCAGTCCACTCAGCTGGCAAAAATGAGTAGTACCTGTAATTCAAAGGGCCAGCCTTGTCACACTCTGTGTCATGCTGAATCTCCTCGAGAACTACGTTAAGAGTACACATGTCTGTGGAGTACTCAGCCACTTGCACGTTAATTTCACGAGCAGGCTGTTCTGTTGATCCTATCAGCTGGGACCCTTGTTGTGGCTGACGGAGTGTTCCTGTGTGTGTGTGTGTGTGTGTATGTGTGTATGTATGTGTGAAGTTCACCACAACCAAGCGTGTGTGGAAAGAAAACGCAAAAACATGAAATATTTATCATTGCAGAAATGCTGCAGGAATTAGAATATTCTGGTAAGGATGACAAGGAATATGATCAAATATATCCCAAAGAGGATTTACGATCAGTTGATGAGTCTGCGAGTTTTAAAGTCAAACAGGAAGTTATATTTGTTTTGCAAACTAAAAGTGAAAGTAATGTAACGCAAAAAGGGAACCTAAGCAGATACAAGTACAATACAAGCAGCATCATCACTGATTCATTCATCACTGGTTTATCCAGCACTGATTCATCCAGCACTGATTCATTCACCACTGGTTCATCCATCAATGGTTCATCCACCACTGGTTCATTTACCACTGATTCATTCACCATGGATTCGTTATAACTGATTCATTCACCACTGGTTCATCATATTTTTTATTTAAAATCCAAAGACATCGTATCAATGGTTTCTCAACCATTTTCCCCCCACAGAACTTCCCTCAATCCTTATTTCACTTGGACGTATCCGCATAACCATTTGATGTTTAAAAAATCCTATTATGGTTTTATCTTTAAATATTTAGAAATTCTTTTTACATTTAAATATTTAGAAATTCTTCAAAAAAAAATTTAATATTTTGTGTATTGTTGAAGTATAACCAGTTTATATAAATATTAATGACAAAATCTTATATGGTCTCCCAAGGGCCATATGGACGGGACCCCAATTGAGAACCACTGCATTATATGGTGGAATGAAGTATCATATACTAAGCCAAATGAGACCAAGATGATATGGAAGACTAATTTTTGTACATGTGAAGCACTCAAGAGTTTAAGGACAGATTGAGATCTGCTACATGTGAAGATTGAAATTGTAATTTACTGCAAGCATAAATTTTCTTGGATTTTTATTTATTATGTGGTACAAACGAATTAATCATAATGACGATGGTATAGAATATAGTCATCATGAACTGTATTCCATATGAACTGTATTCCATTATAATTGATGTCATATACACATAGGCATATGTATTTTGGTTGAATCTACTTCCATGTATTAATAACATTAATAAAATAAAAAAAAATAATAATATAAAATTAAAACTGGATTATACAAATAGCAAGTCCCTATTAATACTTACATCCAGCATATTATTCATTAATAATTTAATTGGTTATTCCTCATTCTAACCTATCTTAATATTTTTTTTTTAAAACATTATCTGCTAAATATGTTACATTACGATTGTAACCGAATACACATACATCCAAGATTGTGCAGGAATATATGAACTCTATCTAAAACCTACTTTCAAATAAGTATTTCCTAAATAACATTAATTTTAAATTCAGTTTACATTCAATAATTCCCTATTTCTTTGACTCAATAACACATCCATCCAATCTATCATATTTCCAATGATTTAAGTGTTCTTACTAATCAATTATTCTAATTTATTTAAGCAATCTTATATTGACTGTTACTAAGCAGGATTATAGTTATAATTCTAAGTATCCATATGAACTTTGATCTTCGCTGCTTTGTAATATTCTTTTTATATTGTTTTGTATTAATACTTTATGATTTCTTTTTCATGTTTCTTTTAAGATGTCTATATCATTTGCAGTGTAGCCAATCATCATTAAGATGCAGTATATTTATACTGTGGTCTTATCAAATGTTCTAGGTATTACCCCCCTGATGCGATATATCAAAATATTTATAGTTGCAAATGAGATTAAAAATGTGTAAGTATATACATATATGTGCAAGTTCATATATATATATATATATCAGTGCTTGGAATCGAACTCAGAATCTTGGGGTTAGTAGCCCGTGCTCTTAACCATTACACCATATGCCCATGGGCATATGAATAATAATAACATCGAAAAATACCTTAGGAATGAGAACCCAGGTTTGAAATTTCCCCAAGACACCTGATGAAGGCTGGAGGGTACATCAGCCGAAACGTTATGTTAACAACAAACAAGATGAGGACAAATATCTGTCAAATGTAAATAATGTAAATAATGAACCTTTGTATGTCGGCATTTATGGGAAAGATATGGTTAGGGAGGGAATTCTGGAGGGATGACCTGCTGGAAAAGAAGGATTGGGCATGGTGCTTGTTAGGGGTAACTGGTAGTTAATTTATCAACCCTGAAAGGATGAAAGGCAAAGTTGACCTCGGTGGAATTTGAACTCAGAATGTAAAGACACATGAAATACCATTAAGCATTACGCTCTGCGTTCTAACGATTCTGCCAGCTCGCCGCCTTAAAGACAAACAATATTCTTTTCTACTCTAGGTACAAAGCCTGATATTTTGGAGGAGGGGTGGCCAGTTGATTAGATCAACCCCAGTATGTAACTGGTAATTAATTTATTGACCCCCCGAAAGGATGAAAGGCAAAGTCAACCTTTGCGGAATTTGAACTCAGAACTTAAAGACAAATGAGGTACTCCTAAGCATTTCACTCGGCATGCTAACCTTTCTGCCAGCTCGACGCTTTGTTCTCAATCTTTTTAATATCGGGGCCAGATGCAAAATCTGGGCTGTGTTAGGGGACTGCACCAAAGAAAGTAAAACAAGTCAATTAAAAGAAGAAATTATATTTATAGAGGGAAGACTGTCAGGGGCCGGCAAAAGGATGCTGCAGGACTGCAAGTGGCCCTCGTGGCGGTGGTTGAGTATACTGCTGTATACTTTTGTCTTGGTATCATGTGATGGTTATAAATGAGCTGTCTTCATACTAGTGATCGGTTTTGTTTCCAGTTTTTCATGGAAAACATGTATGGCCACGAGAAAATATTATCTTACTCGGAAACTGGTGAAGTTTGGTGACAGGAAGGGCATCCGGCTGTAGAAAATCTGCCTCAACCAACTCTGTCTGACCCATAAAAGTGTGGAATAGCGGACGTTAAAATAATGATGATGATGATGATGTACATTGAATGTAGGGCATCCAACGTAGATGCATTCCATTAATTGAAATTGGTAAAAAATACCCAAATATTTGAAATAGTCAGAATTTTGATACACAGTTGGAAATTGTTCTCATTTCATTTCCCCTTCACTCTCTTTTGCTGTTGATGAATGAAAGGTATTTTTTGTCTTCTAAAAACTCAAGGCTTTGTGCTAAGCTGGTATGCAACGAATCAGATCTGGTGTTTTGCTTCATCTTTTTTTCTTTTTTTTTTTTTACTTTTTTATCTTTCCATTCTGCTTTTACTGTAGTCATGCTGGGGCATCACTTAGAAGGGTTTTTGTTGAATAAATTAACCCTGGTAGTTACGTTTTTTATTTCAAGTCTGATAATTATTTTATCAGTCTCTTTGGCCGAACTACTAAGTTACCAAGACGTAAACAAACTAACACCAGTTGTCACTTGGCTGTGAAGGCCAAACACATATACACATATGATAGGCTTTCACACAGTTTCCTTCTATCAAATTTACTCCCAAGGCATTGATTAACCTGGGGCTATAGTAGGAGACATTTGCTCAGGGTGCCATGCAGTGGAATTGAACCTGAAGCCATATAGTAGTAAAGTGAGTATTTTAACTAAACTGCCAGGCCTGTACTGGTCTATCATTTCTTGAGCTCGTGTAGCCATCTGGTTTCACCAGTCTTCAGTCAAATTGTCCAACCCATGCCAGCATGGAAAGCGGACGTTAAACGACGATGATGATGATTTCCATCCACATTATTTAGCTAAAATTCATTTTGTAAAAGTCGCATCATATCATTTATAGCCATACCTTCATTATCCTATTTTTGCTTAATTGTTAACCCTTTTAACCTTTTCATTACCATATTTCTTTTGAGATGTTCTGTGTTTCTTTCAATTAATTTTAAATATAACAAAGAATTTAGTAAAGTAACTTCGTTATCATCAAGCTAATGTTAAGAACATAAATTGTGACTAAGGTTTAGTGGAAGATTTTAATTAAGAACTTATGAAAATGAGACATTTGTACTCAGAGCCAGAAGTGGTTTCAGTCAGATTGGTATTGAAAGGGTTAAATTAATCATTTGTTAACCCTTTTGTTACCATATTTCTGATGAGATGCTCTGTGTTTCTTTTAATTAATTTGAAATATAACAAAGAATTTAGTAAAATAGCTTAATTAGGAACATAAATTGTAACTAATGTTTGGTGGAAGATTTTAATTTGGAACTTCTGAAAATAAGACATTTATACTACAGAGCCAAAGGCAGTTTCAGCCTGGTTGGTATTGAAACGGTTAACACCAACCTGTCCGAAACTGCCCCTGGTCCTAATATACAACAAACTTCTTGTTTAAAAGTGATGTCTATTAAATCCTTCCATCAGAATTCTATGTAAATCTAAGATCCTCTAGCATCAACGTAATAATGACAAAATTATTTTCCTTAAATTCTTCTTAATTTTCAAAATTAATTGAAACAAAGACTGTCTTTCAAAGAAAATATGGTAACAAAAGAGTTAAGTCCTCTATTATGATTCCGCTACTAACTTTATTTACCAATTTTATTTCATCCCTTT
The DNA here is from genome assembly GCF_046866305.1 of Octopus bimaculoides. Classification (NCBI taxonomy): domain Eukaryota; kingdom Metazoa; phylum Mollusca; class Cephalopoda; order Octopoda; family Octopodidae; genus Octopus; species Octopus bimaculoides. Next base: position 10,084,675 of record NC_142931.1, on the reverse strand, counting down.
TCTCTTTAAATTTTGTCTCTGCCACTCTGTTCCTTTTAGATATTACACAAAACAGACAAATTTGTGTGAAAGCCTACTTCCTTCCTTCCTTCCTTCCTTCCTTCCTTCCTTCCTTCCTTCCTATTCTCTCTTAGTTATCTCCTTTGCAAAAAGAAGGGTAATATAATTATTAACAGTGAGAATGGTTTTTTTCATTTCTTTGACATTTTTTTTTTTGTTTTGTCTTCATAATTCCCTCCCTCCGTCCCCACCCTATCCCTTCCTGTATTTCTTTTAGCTTCCTCCACTGTCTACCCCCTCCCTATTCCCCACTCCACCCACACCTCTTTTTTTTGTTTTTTTTTTTGCAGGAAGTTTGAATGTCTGCAAAATTATGAATGAATTGTTACACCCTCCACTCCTCACCTTCCCTGCTCCCTGGTGCAAAAAAAAAACAAAACAAAAAAACAAAAAACAATTTACTAACAAAGAAGAAACTAATGGAAAACTTCATTTGAAATGAAAATTTAACAAAATCAAATAGAAATCTACCCCCACCCCCCATCACACCGTCACTCTGTCAGAAGTGATAAATAAATTTGCTATGAGTAGAAAACGGTAAAGTCTTCGTTCCCAGCCCACTCGAAACTGATCATATTCTTTTATTCTTTTATTCTTTTATTCTTTTACTTGTTTCAGTCGTGTGGCTGTGGCCGTGCTGGAGCACCGCATTGAAGGGTTTTAGTCGAATGAATCGACCCCAGGACTTTTTTTTTTAAAGCCTGGTACTTATTCTATTCAACTCTTTGGCTGAACTGCTAAGTTACAACGGACATAAACACACCAGCATCGGTTATCAAGCAATGACGGCGGAGACAAACACTGACACACACAGAATAGTGGTACAACAGTGCACCAATATTTACTGGAAATAGCAGTCGATAATAAACGAAGCTAAAGTAAAGCCTCACTGTATATACATACATATACATACACACGACGGGCTTCTTTCAGTTTCACTCTATCAAATCCACTCATAAGGCTTTGGTTGGCCCAAGGCTATAGTAGAAGACACTTGCCAAAGGTGCCACACAGTGGGACTGAACCCAAAACCATGTGGTTTGTAAGCAAGCTACTTAGCATACAGTCACTCCTGCACCTATATATATATATATATATATATATATATATATATATATATATATATATATATATGTGTATATATATATACTGTGTGTGAGAAGACCTGGCAAGACAAGTGAGACCATAACCCATGGCCTTTACCAGGGGGTGTAGCCAGCCCAATTATGCGTACCTTTCCTTCTTTGGGCACAAAACCCTGCTTGCAAAGACCTGTTGAAGCAAGTGAAACTGAAATAGAAAATTGAACCAAATTTGTTGACTAACACCCATGCCAACCTTCCTTCATTGGACATTAAACTTAGCTTGCGAAGACCTGTTGGGGCAAGTGAGATCGAACTGAACCAAATTCGATGACTGGCACCCGAGTCAGTGGAGCACTAACAGTACCATCCAAGCGGGATCACTGCCAGAGCAGTAGTCTTGCTCCCGTGCCAGTGGCACATGAAAAGCACCATTTGAGTGCAATCTTTTCCAGCTTTGCCTTACTGGCACTCGTGCCAGTGGCATGTGAACAAAACATTGGACTGACTCCTGTGCAGGTGGCACGTAAAAAACACCATTTGAGCGTGGCCGTTGCCAGTACCGCCAGACTGGCCCTCATGCCGGTGGCACGTAAAAAGCACCCACTACACTCTCGGAGTGGTTGGTGTTAGGAAGGGCATCCAGCTGTAGAAACTCTGCCAGATCAGATTGAAGTCTGGTGTAGCCATCTGGTTTCACCAGTCCCCAATCAAATCGTCCAACCCATGCTAGCATGGAAAGCGGACGTTAAATGATGATGATGATGATGATGATGATGACTACTATGATTGTTGGCATCAGAAGCTGGTCCAAAAATCTAACATTCAACAATACAAGAAATAAGTTTTGGTTATTCAAGAACAGTAACTGAATTTAATTGTTTATTTCTTTATTGCCCACAAGGGGGCTAAACACAGAGAGGACAAACAAGGCGATTAAGTTGATTACATCGACCCCAGTGCGTAACTGGTACTTATTTAATCGACCCCAAAAGGATGAAAGGCAAAATCGACCTCGGCGGAATTTGAACTCAGAACGTAAAGGCAGACGAAATACAGCTGAGTATTTCGTCCAGCGGGCTAACAATTCTGCCAGCTCGCTGCACTTTAATTGTTGGTAGAAGTTCACTTACTCTGCTAATATCTGAGGAAAAGGGCAAAATGTCATACTTTCTGTTGTGGCGAGAGTCATTGACACCCCTATAGGATTAGAAGAATGGACTAGCCGAATTCTTATAAAAAGTAGTGCATTGGTTGAGATGAGGAGAGGTCGTAGGGGTCGTTGAGAGTTCATAGAAGTCATAGGAAGTTGTTGAGAGTTTGTATTTATTGGAGTATTGTGTTTAGTGGAGTAATTTGAAGCACATCGTGTGAAGACAGTTGTGTTTACCCTTACTTCATGAACTCTGTATATCCAACAGATAGAAGGATTTAAAAGTGGCAACGAGGATATCCACTTATTAAAATTGGCAACAAGGATATCTACTTATAAAATTGGTGACAAGGATATCCACTTCTGAAACTTTCCCATTCTCCTTTTCCTCCAAATTATAGGACCTTTGACCTTAGTCAGAAGAAACCAATAGCATCATCATTTAACATCCACTTTTCCATTCTTGTATGGGTTGCATGGAGTTTATTGAAGTAGATTTTTCTGTTCCTGGATACTCTTCCTGTTGCCAACCTGTTTCCAAGCAAATTCATATTTCCTTATGGCTTGATATGTTTTCACAGAATATTGGAAATGACCGACACTGCTTGTATGACTGTGACATTCATTTACAGCTATCACATGATGTCAAGACAAGGGGACACAAACACATATACGTGACAGGTTTCTGTCTACCAAATCCACTCACAATCCACTTTCATTGGCCTGGGGTGCCATAGTAGAAGACACTTATTCATGGTGCCAAGCAGCGGGACTGAATCCAAGACCCTGCAGCTGGAAGTACGCTTCTTAACCACACAGCCATGAATTATATTTTATTTCATTCTTCAACATAATTTCCGAAAAGACAATCTTGTGATGGCATTTGTTCTAAAATAATGTAATTTTCTTTTATGGAATGCTATAATATTTCTTATATTGTAACCACAACTATTATTCTTATCAAATTACTTGCTTTCTCTTTCGTGGTCAAGACAAAATATTACCCGCTCTCTCTTTTTATTTTATATGTTTCCTTTTTTAGCTTATTGATCCGTACAAACTTCAGCGTCATCTGCACTCATTCTTAGGCACAGGAGTGGCTGTGTGGTAAGTAGCTTTCCTACCAACCACATAGTTCTGGGTTCAGTCCCACTGTGTAGCACCTTGCGCAAGTGTCTTCTACTATAGCCTCAGGCCGACCAAAGCCTTGTGAGTGGATTTGGCAGACGGAAACTGAAAGAAGCCCGTCGTATATATGTATATATATGTGTATGTGTGTTTGTGTTTGTCCCCCCCCCCCCCCCCCCCAACGTCGCTTGACAACCGATGCTGGTGTGTTTAGGTCCCCATAACTTAGCGGTTCGGCATAAGAGACCAATAGAATAAGTACTAGGCTTCCAAAGAAAAAGTCCTGGGGTCGATTTGCTTGACTAAAGGCAGTGCTCCAGCATGGCCGCAGTCAAATGACTGAAACAAGTAAAAGAGTAAAAGAGTAAAGAGTTTTAGCGCTGAGTGATTTTGAGCATATCTGATACAATACTTATTGTATCCACAATGTAATGCTCAGTGCAACACAGACCTTTTTAGAGGTGATTGTTTCTGATTTGACATGAGTAACACTTGGTGATCACCGGTTTAGGTTTATCAGGAACCATTACGTAATAATGGTCAGGGCAACAGTTAGTGTTCGTCTTCAGCTTAGAGCCTGCATGTGGCTAATATGACGATCCCCTTCCTCATCTAAACTAGGGGTTTCAACCAGGGTCCATATGACCCTTGGATGGGGTCCAAATAAGATTTTGTTGTTAAAATTTATCTGCAATAAATTGCTTATATTTCTACAATGCAAAGCATCTTTAACTTTGTAGTAAAGATTGTTTGCCAACATAACATGGCAGTCCTGGTTTAGGACAAATGTTGCTGTAATTTAGCCCCAGGAGACATCGTCTCCAACTGGCTGTATTTGAAAATATAAGGACACAGATCGCCTCATACAGCCAGCAGGAGACGATGTCTCCTGGGGCTAAATTACAGCAACATTCATCCTAAACCAGGACTGCCATGTTATGTTAGCAAACAACCTTTACTCCAAAGTACTGTTGCTGAATATCTCTCGTTGTGAGATTTAAAATTAGTAATTTTGTTTCTTTAACTTTCTAATGATATTTAATGATAAAAATACGGTTGGGTTTTTATACATCGAATGGCTATGAGGGACCAGCAGAGTAAAATAGGGATCCAAGGGGTTACATAGGCCAAAAATGGTTGAGAATCACTGATCTAGAGAAAAGTACTGCTGCAATTGGTTGTCCTGTTTTCCATCTAGTTTCTTCTTGCTCTCATTGTTTACAAGTGTCATGAGTCATCTCTACTGGACTTGATGCAAATCAGAAGATGAGTGTAATGGGTGCCTCTTACTTACCACTGGCATGGGTGCTACTTACTTACCACTGGCATGGGTGCTACTTACATGTCACTGGCAATGGCCAATGTCATGTAAACGGCACATAAAAAAGCACCCTTTACACTCTTGGTGGTTGTCATTAGGAAGGGCATCCAGCCATAGAAACAATGCCAAATCAAACTAGAACTTAGTGCAGCCCTCTGGCTTACCAATTCCAGTTGAACGATCTAACCGCTCTCTCTCTCTCTCTCTCTCTCTCTCTCTCTCTCTTATTACATCAGATTAGTATTCAATAGCTTCGAGTAAGATTAGATCTCTTCTCTCACAGATTCCAATGCTTAATCTTTGAGCTGTATTAATTTATCATTTCTAACTTTATCCCATGTTGTTACATTTTAGAAAAGAGCATCTGTTATAATGGTGTTTCTTAGAAAGAGTCTTTCCTTTTGGTAAATCAATTCTGTAGGTTTAATGTCCTAGCTTGTTCTTATATAACTTATTTAAGAATGAAAAATGTCTTCTTTGTTTTCTTTTCATTATTTCCCTGGTTACTCACAAACTAGTTTCTAATAACAAAAGCCAGCCATACATAACAAGCCATTTAGTTTGGGTGTCGCCTGTTTTCTCACAATAGACATGTCACATACGATTAATGGTCTATGTTGTTCAATTATACATTCAGCAGTGTAGTAGAAAGGTAGATTTCTCTTTATCTTGGGGAATATTTTATTTCTGAAGAAGCATTCTAAGAACATTTCTTTCAATGAATATTCGATTACAGTGAGAGATGAACCGGTTCTCTTAGAGTCAAATAAATGTTTATCCATATGAAAATGTGCTACTTACCACATAGTTTGTTGAAGTGTTGGGACACGACTAAATCCTTAGCCATCGTTTATGATAGTAGAAGATACATGATAGAAAAAGGCAAAACTCTCTCTGCACATTCAGTTACTTTCATAGACAAAGATCTTGAAAACTTCCTCCAATGAGGACCTGAGTCTCTCTCTCTCTCTTTCTGTCTGTCTGTCTCTGTCTCTGTCTGTCTCTCTCTCAAAACTTTCTCATTCTATAACACAGTATTAATGCAGTAACTATATACATTAAAGGAACACAACACTGCAACCTCTGTACTTGTGAAAAATTACATATCAGATAAAATCTCTATTCTCTAAAAGGTTTCTCTTCATAATCTCTTATAATCTCTACTTACCACACAGCTACTCCTGTGCCTATTACTCTTTTACTCATTTCAGTCATGTGACTGTGGCCATGCTGGAGCACTGCCTTTAGTTGAGCAAATCGACCTCAGGACTTATTCTTTGTAAGCCTAGTACTTATTCTATCGGTCTCTTTTGCCAAACCGCTAAGTTACAGGGACGTAAACACACCAGCATCGGTTGTCAAGCGATGTTGGGGGGGAGGGTGACAAACACAGACACACAAACATATACACACACATACATATATACGACGGGTTTCTTTCAGTTTCTGTCTACCAAATCCACTCACAATGCTTTGGTTGCACCGAGGCTATAGTAGAAGACACTTGGCCAAGGTGCCATGCAGTGGCACTGAACCCGGAACCTTGTGGTTAGTAAGCAAGCTACTTACCACACAGCCACTCTCACACACACATATATATATATATATATATATATATATATATATATATATATATATATATATATATATATATATATATATAGATAAAAGAAAATTTTGATGAATTTTCAACTTTTCTCTATTTTTCACATATCTATCTATCTATCTATCTATCTGTCTATGTGTGTGTGTATGTATGTATGTATGTATTTATATATATATATATTTCTATCTATATATGCACACACATGCAAATACTAGACAGCCCACCACTGTGTCATCCAACTTAATGGCAAGCCTTTATTTACCAAGTCAATAGCAATGATTGTCAATATTTGACTTGGGTTAGACAGGTTTGTAAAATTGGCCCCATCACCCACCTCATTAACTATATCTGTGTTTTGCAGTATTTTTTCTTCGTATCCTGTTAAGTGGGTCAGGACTATCCTTGCTTTTTTTGTTAAGTGTTCAAATATTATTATCTTACACTTGTGGTCAAACGGCACAGAAAAATTAAATGTTTATATTTTTTTACACCTCCCTTAATTTTAAACTTTTATTCCTACCAAATATTATGAAGAAATGATTATCTCCCTTGTACTATTGTTCACTTGGGAACTCCTTTATGTTTAATTATGTTAATAACATATGCAAATATCTCAAATTGCAAAACTATCCCCTTGTTTCTTTTTTGATGATTTACAGAGCTTTGTAACACTGTTTTATTCATGTTGGAGATTTTGATCGCATTCGTCTTTGTTCCTATTTCTATCCATTAGCTACTCTCTGTCCACACTTTCGCAAACTGACCGATAGAATAAGTACCAAACTTTAAAAGAAAAAATGTACTGGGGTTGATTTGTTTGACTAAAAACTCATTAAGGTGGTGCCCCAGTATGGCCTTAGTCTTATGTCTGAAACAAGTAAAAGAAAGGAAAAATATGGTTTTTAACAGGCAGTTTTGTGAGAGGGTTTAGGTTATCCTAGGATTTGAACTCTGAATGTTGAGGAAGAGAAGTAAACGAAGAGTTTTGTTGGCTTATCACTATTTCTGCAACACCATATGATGATAACAGTAGGGATTTCTAACTTTTCCAAAAGGACACACATTTTAGGGGGTGCCTTGAGTTGATTAAATCAACCCCTCGGGACATAACAAAATGCTCAGAGGCATTTCTTGTAACTCTGCTTTCTGAGTTCAAATTCTGCACAGGTTGATTTTTTTTTCCCTTTTATTCTTTCAGGGTCAATAAAATAAGTACCACTTGAGAACTGGGGGTTGATGTAATTCACTAACTCTCCTCTCCCCAAATTACTGGCTTTGAATCAAAATCTGAAACGTGTGTGTGTGTGTGTGTGTGGCCTAGTGGTTTGGGTGTTGCATTCATGATCGCTAGATTGTGGGTTCAGTTCTTGGACTAGGCGGCACCTTGTGTTCTTGAGCAAAACATTTTGTTTCCCATTGCTCCAGTCCACTCAGCTGCTAAAGGGTAACCCTGTGATGGACCAGCCTTCCAATCGGAGGTAATCTTGGCTTGCTCTCCTAGCCAGCAGGGTGGCATCACTCAAAAACTAAATCAATGCAAAGTACATTGTGATCAGTGATGTGTAACAACATCTGAGGTCTTGTCGATAACATGATATATCATCATCATCATCACTTAATGTCCGCTTTTCATGCTGGGGTTGGATGGTTTGACATGGAGCTGACCAGCTGGGAGCTGACCAGACTTGAAGCATGACATTCAAACATTGGGCCTCACAGAGGCAATGACAAAACACTGAGACCGTTGGAGATATGCTGTGGTTGAGAAGACCCAACAAGTAAAGTGAGATCGCAGCTGTGTCCGATGCCAGTATCGCAGAAGCAGTCCATTTAAAAGTACCCTTGAATTATCAGGCGATATGATGTGCTTGAGAAGACCTGTTGAGTCAGTTGAAATTGTAGTTGTGGCCAGCCAGTCCCACCTGACTGGCTCCCTATGCTGGTGACATGTAAAAAGCACCTTGCGAACGTGCTCGATGCCAGTGCCCCTGGACTGGCTCCCATGCTGGGAGCACATAGAAAGCACCATCCAAACGTGGTTGATGCCAGTGCTGCCTGACTGGCACTTGTGCTGGTGGCATGTAAAAAGCACCCACTACACTCTCGGAGTGGTTGGCGGTAGGAAGGGCATCCAGCTGTAGAAACCTTGCCAGATTAGATTTGAGCCTGGTGCAGCCTCCTGGCTTGCCAGTCCTCAGTCAAACCGTCCAACCCATGCCAGCATGGAAAGCGGATGTTAAACTATGATGATGATACACAAACACACACACACACACACACACACACATATGTTGGGCTTCTTTGTGTTTCTCTCTACCAAATCCCCTCACAAGGTATTTGTCAGCCCTAGGTTATAGTAAAATACACTTGCCCAAGGTAATGTTTAGTGGGATTGAACCTAAGGCCATATGGTTGGGGATCAAGCTTCTTAACCACACATCCTTGGAGCAGAAAGGTTAAGAAGTGCTGAGACAAAAACAAGGGGTCCCTTAATTTTCGAAAGATACTGTGCTAGTTTGGTCTGTATTTCCTCGCCTCACACACTTCTCGTCGTTCAAGGCTGTTACTGGTTTCAGAAAGTGTTAACACTCATTGAAATTTCTTTTGCAATTTTGAAGCTCAAGTAGTTGTCTTCTCTGTTCAAGTTTCCCACACAGTCGTAGCCTTTTGTAAGAAATTTAAATATTAAATTTTTTTTTTCTAAGTGTTTGTTAGAGAGACTTAAGATGTGGCGGAAAGATAAAACAAAAATATAAAAAAAATTAAATACATTCTCTTTTTTTTTTTTTTTTTTTTTTTTTTTTTGATATTTACTTTTGACAAATGTTTGCATTATAACGAGGCTATTGCCCAAATATCCTTTCAAGATAGGAAATACTTGTCTTGATGTACTGCTGTCCACATTGGTAATTAGGTCTGGTCAGTAATGGCGTGTCGGTGTGTGTCTGAAGTGGTAGGTGCCACATAGTACCAGCCTCTTTCATAAGTTTGTGATAACATTCAAATACACACACACAAATGTACTCACATGTTCACACATAGGCATAGAAACACACACCCACAAACACACTCTCTTGCACACACACACACACACACACACACACACACACACACACACACACATGTCTGCCACTTCCTTTAGATCAATATCAAAATTCTCTTTCCTCTGTTCTAATTTTCAGGTGGTCTTTCTTCTTTTACTTCTCCACACACATACATATATACACACAAGCACATATACATGCACACACACATATATATAGGAAACAAAGTTATTTTATTCCACACAGGTAGAAATATAAAAAAAAAAAAAGGTGAAAATGCAGAGATAGTCTTTTAGATGGTTATTTTTAAAGGCTTAACTGGTTTCACAAATTTTTCTGATTTCCAAAAGTTAAGTGAGACAGTTAAGTGATGTGGGGCTCTGCTACAACAGCCTTGTTTTCAACTGCAATTTGAAATGTCTCTTGTTTTTATAGAGACAACACGGCTCAGATTAGTATCTGTTTCGGATACAATTTGATTGGCTGAGAATGGTCACCTGATCAGGCTTAAAAACTTTTCTAAATTCCTCTACTGTGCCTGTGTGTTAATCTCCATCAGCAAAATTTTTTTTGTGTTGAAAGTTAAAACTGACATGGTTGAGTAAACATGTCTAGTGACCGTCCCAAACGTGTGTGTGTGTGTGTGTGTATATATATATATATATATATATATATATATATATATATAAATAAACTGAACCAAAAAGAAACGCTGCACACATACTAAATAGAAACCATTTTATTAACAGACTGCCATAGTATTAATTGAAGATTGCTAATTAAGAAACCTTCTTTCCTAATGATAAAACGTCATTTCCTGAAACATGTTTGATGTCACACGGTGTCATGTGATGACAGTGTCCTGGATCTAAAGGGACAAACTCAATATCTTGTGTGACCACTGTTGGCATTGATTACCACCAGGCATCTTCTGTACCTTCAATGCGCCAAACGATTGAAGGCCATGAGGATAGCAGCCCACACTCTGTTAAAACTTGTAGTGAGTTGTGCCGCAGTTGTTGGCCTGGAATGGATGGCATTTTAGCCTTCTGTGGTTTTTGTCCCATGTGTGCTACATGGGATTCAAGTCTGGACTTAGGGGCAAGTCATGGCAGTGTCTGGATGTTGTGCTGTTGGAGGAAGTCTGTTGTCAGCCTGGCAGTATGGGTATGGACATTGTTGTGTTGAAACATGTGATTCTGATGATGAGCAAAGTATGGCACAATGTGAGGCCTCAACACTTGGTTGATGCAGTGAGCAGTGGTTACTCCATTGGCCCGGCTTTGGCTGATGTTTTGGATGACCACTGGTTCAAGTTTCTTATTTCTTTACAGACCACAAGGGGCTACACATAGAGGGGACAAACAAGGACAGACAAACGGATTAAGTCAATTATATTGATCCCAGTGCGTAACTGGTACTTATTTAATCGACCCCGAAAGGATGAAAGGCAAAGTTGACCTCGGCGGAATTTGAACTCAGAACGTAGCGGCAGACGAAATACCGCTAAGCATTTCGCCTGGTGTGTTAACGTTTCTTCCAGCTCACCGCTGGTTCAAGTTTCTTGTTGAGTGCAATCCTGCCCCATATCATGATCTTCTGTCCTCTCCATGAGTCTCTCTCCACCACACAGCCATCAGCATGACGTTCACTCATTCTTCTCCAAACCTTAGCTCTGCCATCTGCTACAGAAATGGGACAAAATCCAAAGAAGGCTAAAATGCCTCCTCACCTCCCCCAAGCTGCCCATGTGGCAAAAATTTGAAATAGTTATTTCCAACATGGGCTCTTCTCTACATAGTTCCTATCATTTCTTGGTGCAGACTAATGATATAAGCTAAATATCTTTTTGTTTTTTTTTGTTCTTTTGTCACAAATAGAGATTAAAAAAAAAACATACACTCACAAGAAAAAAAGGAAAAGAAAACTCTGCTAAGTTCCCATCGTTTCTTGTTATAAACTAATGTACACCAAGATAACATCTTTGTCCTTTTATAACCTGTAGATATTAAAATATAAAAAGACAAGTATATTTTTTCCTCTTTAGAGTTTCCTTGTTTAGCACAACCATGATTCTTCTTCTTTGAATTGCGATGTTTAGATAAATTTTTGGTTTGGCTTTTCTTGTTTGGAATTAGCAAAGCACGAACTGGTTGAGAAAATATTTGCACTTAATTTCACATAGGTCTCCCCAAATATAGTTTAGCTATAAAAATATCACGATTACTATTGCTTCACAATACTTAACCTCAAGTGTCTAATGAGGACTTGTTTTCCTTGTTGTGCAATTTATATAAAGACTCTTTCTTTTTTATATATTTAATATAAATAGAAAGAAAATGAAGCAATTGTTTATAGGAAGTACACTTTGTGTAAGAAAACTATCTCTTTCTAAAGATCCTGTTAATCTCTTTGTTTTTCATCCTTGTATTAAACTCATTGCCCCCACCTCCTTTATTCCACTCTCATCCCAAGATCCTGTATTAAACCCACACCCCCACCTTATTCCACACACCCATACAAAAATCCTGTAGTAAACCTGTTCCCCCTCTTTCTCAAGATCCTGTATTAAACCCACTGACCTCTCTTATTCCCCCTCCCCACTGCCTTTATCAAAGAACTGTTTACCACTGGGAGTTACCTTTTTGTTGATGTCTTACCTTCTGGCCACTAAGCAGAATTTACTATATTTTGATGCCCTGAAAGACGCATGGGCATATCAGACCTGCACCAATTCCAGCTGTGTATATTCAGGGAAAAGAGTTTTTAATGCGCAAAAGCTTGTAATATTGGTTCCACTTCATATAGGAACCTGGGTGATTTTTTTTTTGGAGACATTTTGTAAAAAAATGTGCATCTTGTATGCCATTGAATACAGTATCTTCATTCACACCATCTGGGTATCCTTTCATCTTGAGTTAAGTGTAGAAAAAAAATAAAAAAGGACCATGGCCACTACAAGTACCTTTTCACATGAATAATGATTTTTACATTGATACAAGGCCATACAGGAAAAGATATGTTCAAGGTCAAGTGAAATCGAAATTGTAATTGAACCATATTCAATGACCAGCACCTGTGCCAGTGGAGCACTAACAGCACCATCTGAGCATGATCACTGCCAGAGCAGCTGTCTGGCTTCCGTGCTGGTGGCCCGTATATAACACCATTTGAGTGTGATTGTTACCATTGTCACCTAACTGGCACTTGTGCCAGTGGCACGTTAGAAAATCATTCGAGCGAGGTCATTGCCAGTGCCGCTGGACTGGCTCCTGTGCAGGTGGCACATGAAAAACACCATTTTGAGCGTGGCCATTGCCAGTACTGCATGACTGGCCCTCGTGCTGGTGGCACGCAAAAACACCCACTACACTCTCGGAGTGGTTGGTGTTAGGAAGGGCATCCAGCTGTAGAAACTCTGCCAGATCAGGCTGGAGCCTGGTGTAGCCATCCGGTTTCACCAGTTCTCAGTCAAATCGTCCAACCCATGCTAGCATGGAAGGCGGACATTAAATGATGTTGATGATGATGATGATATGACTGGTACTATATTTTATTGATCCTGATGGGACGACGAAATACAAAGTTTATCCTGACATTATTTGAAACAAATATAGCAAGACTCTGATCACTCAGAGTAGAAGGAACTTGTGGAAGAGCGAGACCCAGGAAGACATGGGATGGGTACTGAAGGTTGATCTCAAGACATTGAGCTTTATGAAGGAGATGACAAAGGACCAAGATATCTGGTGCCTTGCTGTACTCAAAAAGATCCATGCATCGCAGCAGAATTGATACTGGTGCTGGTGTCACATTAAAAGCACCCAGTACATTCTATGAAGTGGTTGGCATTAGAAAGGGCATGCAGCTGTAGTGACCATGCCAGAACAGACAATAAAGTTGTCTTGTGTGGCCCCCTGGCCTTACCAGCTCTGGTCAAACCGTCCAACCCATGCCAGCATTGAAAATGGATGTTTTAAATTATGATGATGATGATGATGATAGCATGACTAAAAAAAAAAAACTCTGGAGTGCAGCAAAACTCCTGCCACATGAGCTGCATGAAGATACCATTATCATGTCTGACTTCACTAGTGCCACATGAATAACCATATAAAATAGGGATGGTTTTTTCTCTCCAATTTTATATGGCCCTTGGTCTGGTTCTTGTGAAGTTAGGTAGATTGTTTTTATCGTTTTTACTTGTTTCAGTCATTAGACTGTGGCCATGCTGGGGCACCCCCTTGAAGAATTTCTAGTTGAATGAATTGATCCCAGTACTCTTTATAAAGCCTGATACTTATTCTATCGGTCTCTTTTGCTGAACCACTAAATTATGGGGATGTAAACACACCAACATCGGTTGTCAAACACTGGTCTCACACACACACACACACACACACACATATATGATGGGTTTCTTTCAGTTTCCATCTTCCAAATCCACTCTCAATGAGTGACCAGCCTGAGGCCATTGTAGAAGAAATTTGAAGTGGGACTGAACCTGGAACCATGTGGTTGGGAAGTAAACTTCTTACCACATAGCCACACCTGTGCCTGATGGTTACAGTATCTTCATGTAGCTCACAGGTTCTCAAAATGGGTGCCCCCCACCTGTGGGTGTTGAGAGGGTCCAGGTGAGTGGTAGTGTCTAAGGGGGGGGGGGTAGTAGAGAAAAAGGAGGCATTGGTAGAAAGCCAGTGGATTGGGGGGACGCTATGAATTTATAATATTATTATAGTATTGTATACAAATTATGTAATATATTAAATATCAAATGATTCATAGTATATATAAATTAGTAAAATATTTATACATAAAAATAAGGGTGGGGGCACTGAGGATATTATGTGGCCATGAAGGGGGCAGTGGCCCAAAAAGTTTGAGAACCTCTCATGTAGCTGATGTTGGAGTTTTTTTTGTTTTTTTTTGCCACACCCTGTATCTTTATACAAATGCATGCTAATCCAATTTTATTCAAAGCATGCTGACATGGAAAAACGAAATCCATTCTGAAGTTCTTTCTGGTTTTTGATGATAAATGCTTAATGCAGGAAGTTAGAATGGGTTGTGTTGTTAAGGTGTTGGTGCATTGATAAAATCTTGTGTTCAGATTTATGGAAAAATTAAACCAAATCTGACATTTTTACTTCCTTCTTTCTTTGAATGTTGAATTTTGATAAACGAATTCTTGAAGCAAAAAGTTAGTGTGGGCTGTTTCGCTAAGATGCTGGTTGATTGATAAAGCTCCATATTTAAACTGTGCTTCCAGGCAATGTGTTGTCTCTTGGCCATACAATGCACATGTATCTATTTGCTTTAATCTACCTAAGTGAAAATAATGTAGGGAAGGTATTCCATTAGTGAATATCCAAATTTTCTAAAGTCTTCTCTTGAATTGTAATGTAAAAAGGAGTGAAAAGAATGAAAAGGAAGACAAAACATTTTCAATATTTTTAAGGCAGAGAACTGGCAGAATCATTCATAGGCGTAGGAGTGGCTGTGTGGTAAGTAGCTTGCTTACCAACCACATGGTTCTGGGTTCAGTCCCACTGCGTGGCACCTTGAGCAAGTGTCTTTTACTATAGCCTCGGGCCGACCAAAGCCTTGTGAGTGGATTTGGTAGATGGAAACTGAAAGAAGCCAGTCGTATATATGTATATATATATATGTGTATGTATGTATGTGTTTGTGTGTCTGTGTTTGTCCCCCCAACTTTGCTTGACAACCGATGCTGGTGTTTACGTACCTGTAACTTAGCGGTTCGGCAAAAGAGACCGATAGAATAAGTACTAGGCTTACAAAGAATAAGTCCTGGGGTCGATTTGCTCGACTAAAAGGCAGTGCTCCAGCATGGCCGCAATCAAATGACTGAAACAAGTAAAAGAGTATGTGTGTGTGTGTGTGTGCGGTCTTGAAGTCTTATGGTAGTTGTAAACAAGTATCACCATTGTGAAAGCAGTGTTCTTAGTCTCCAGTCTTTTGTGGAAAACATGTCTGACCATGGGGAAGTATAACCTTACTTGGAAACAGGTGAGGGTTGGCCACAGGAAGAGCATCCAGCTGTAAGAAAATCCACTTCAATGAATTTAGTGTGAACCCATGTAACCATGGTAATTAAAACAATGATAATAACGATTTGGATCCCAGGCAATGTGTCATGGGTTCAAATCTTACTGTGCACTTGTTATTTTTGTTACTTTTTAGATTCTGGTCAGCCTAGGTCAAGCTGACCCATGAAAGCAGGCTTTCCAGTCATGACTATTCCATCTATACAGTGCACTGAGGACCACATTCTTCAATGTGTCCTTTTGTTTTCATGATGCTAGGAGGACTTTTGCAGCTATTTCTAGATTGAGGAAACTTTTGCAGCTATTTCTAGCAGTTTGTATTGTTATGTAGATGTTCATTGTTTAGTTGGCACATGTTCTTGGCTTCAGTGCAGTTCTCTTTATCATCATCATCATCGTTTAATGTCCACTTTCTCATGTCTGCATGGGTTGGATGTTGAGGTAGATTTTCTAGGCCTCACGGAGGCCATGACAAGTGACCTTTGGCAATATGCCATGCTTAAGAAAACCTATCGAGCCAAGTGAGATCGTAGTTGTGGCTGAAGCCAGTACTTCGTAACTGGCACCCATGCCAGTGGCATGTAAAAAGCACCCGTTACACGCTTGGAGTGGTTGGTGTCAGGAAGGGCATCTAACGGTAGAAACCTTGCCAAATCAGAGTGGAGCCTGGTGCAGGCCTCCTGGCTTACCAGTTTTCAGTCAAACCGTCCAACCCATGCCAGCATGGAAAGCAGATGTTTGATGATGATGGGTGTCCTTCCTCTCATTGACCCTCACCTGTTTCCAAATAAGGTAATATTTCCCCATGGCAAGACATTTTTTATTTTGGAAGATTGGAAACAAGATATCTTGACTGACAGTGAAATCCACTTACGACTGAACCATCAACTAATGCCTTCCATGAAAACATGTCTGACCATGAGAAATACTCCTTTGCTTGGAAACAGGTGAGGGTTGGCCACAGGAAGAGCATCCAGTAGTAGAAAATCTGTCTCAAGGAATTTAGTGTGGAACCATGTAACCATAGTAATTAAGGCAAGGAGACAGTAACACACACACACACACATGATGGGCTTCTTTCAGTTTCCATCTACCAAATCCATGCAGAAGGTTTCGGTCAGCCCAAAGCTACAGTAGAGGACACTCGCCTGAGGTGCCACGCAGTGGGACTGAACCCAAAGCCATGAGGTTGAGAAGCCAACTTTATACCACACCTCCCTGCTTACACCTCTCTCTCTCTATTTTAAATATGTCAGATGCAGCATGTACTCCTGTTTCATTACAAATGATTGATGTTCACCTGCTGTTTAAAACGCTAACCATACTGACATGTCTCAGCATGTAAAAAAAGAAAGAGAATATAAGAAAAAAAGCACCAAGGTTAAAATCTTTGCTTTCTCTCTAATTATGTTAATATATCTATTTTGTCAGTCTTCCATTTTTTTTAATACAATGCGGTGACTTGAGAAAAAAAAAACACACAAAAAAGAAAAAAAACAGCAGCAAATGAACAAATCTGTTTTTATGTCTAAGAAATGCTGTTGGCTTGCTGAAGCTGTTTGGCATGTCTCACTTCCAATGGTTTAATATGAAAACCCTTCTTTTTATTCCCTGAAAGGTCTAACTGCAGTTAAAAGAGGTGTCGGTCAGAAATTAATATGTTGTTGCCAGGCACGTAGTAGAAGTGAATTCAAACACTTGGTCTTCAGTGATATGAGAACCCTAATAATAATAATAATAATAATTATTATTGAGAGTAGAAATAACAATAATAATAATAATAATAATAATTATTATTATTATTATTGTTATTTCTACTCTAGGCACAAGGCCTTCAAAATTTTGGGGGAAGGGGGATGGTTGATTATATCGACCCCACTGCATAACTGGTACTTATTTCATTGACCCCCGAAAAGATGAAAGGCAGAGTTGACCTCGGCAGAATTTGAACTCAGAATGTAGTAGCTGATGAAATACCACTAAGCATTTCACCCGGCATGCCAGTGATTCTTCCAGCTCACCACCTTAATAATAATAATAATAATAATAATAATCTTTTCTATTGGAGGCACAAGGACTCAGATTTGTGGAGGGAGGGGACTAGTCGATTACATCAACCCCAGTGTTTCACTGGTATTTAATTTGTCCTTTTCTACTCAAGGCGCAAGGCCTGAAATTTTTGGGAAATGGGCCAGTTGATTAGATCGACTCCAGTACGCAACTGGTACTTAGTTTCATCGAACCCGAAAGGACGAAAGGCAAAGTCGACCTCTGCGGAATTTGAACTCAGAACATAAAGACAGACGAAATACCGCTAGGCATTTCACCTGGCGTGTTAATGATTCTGCCAGCTCTCCACCTTAAAAATAATAATGATAGTAATAATAATAATGATAATAGTTGTAATTGCTAACATTTACTAGTAGAGCTTAAAGTTTAAATGTCTGGTGAAATAAGATATTTGAACATCTCCACACATATCGATCTATTCTTGTGTTCATGTTAAACAAATAAGTTTCTGAGTTGTGTATTCTTTCAGATTATGTTAACATATCAAGTGTCTGGGTTTCTTAAACAGAATCACTGGCTCTTCATGTTTCTATTTATTTATTTTTTTATATTTTGATTCTACATTTAGATTTTATCAAAGATAAGATAACACTTCATTCTAAGCTGCAGGTGTGGCTGTGTGGGCTGTGTGGTTATGAAGTTTGCTTCCAAACCACATGGTTTTGGGTTCAGTCCCACCGCATGATACCTTAGGCAAGTGTTTCCTGTTACAACCCCAGGCCAACCAAAGCATTGTGAGTGGACTTGGCAGACAGAAACTGAGTATATCATCATCATCATCATCCAGTGTTTTAAATCTGGGCTTTGTCCCCATTAATGGGGGAGGCCGGATCTACCTCAATGCCATAGCAACTGAGGTAGGCAGGTGCAGCTCACCCCAACCTTTGGGCTGGTCGGTGCCCATTCTCCCTTGCTATCATGAGGCTTTTTTGGAGCTGGATTTTCTACAGGGAACATGCCCTTGCTTACCCCCAACCTCAGTTTCTTGATATGAGTGGTCCCAAGACCAAGGCCTCTACCACGATTTTTTAAGAAAGGGATTTCCTTCTCTTAGAAGGATGTCTAAACAAAGACCAGCAGTCCCTCAATCCCAGCTGTTGGATGGCTGTTGACTCTTCACAGTTCGTCCTCCCTTTGACTGGTTTTGCTTTTCATTTTGTAGGGAGTCCAATGAAAACCACCCTCCATATGAAGCAGGCATGGTAGGGTTGCTGGTTTAGTGTATGTGTGTGTGTGTGTGTGTGTTTATGTCAGTGCAGGAGTGAAAATCTGTCAGAATCTCCATGCAGTATTCATTTCTCTCTGTATTATCTTTCCTCGTGCCAATGTCCACTTCAGTTTCACATGTTAAGAGAATGAAGAAATAGCATTGGACAAGTTATTGGGTTGGATATGATCAGCTCTGATACTCTCGAGGGCAATGTACTAGCATATGCTCACAGCCCCAGCTGCTGAAACTATTCAATGAATCAATATCTATAAAACAGAAGATGTTTGTGTGTGTGTGTGTACGTGATGTGGGTTATGCACGTCCACAAATTAACACGCATGTCGCTCCAATTTTAGGAGGACATTGTTCATGACCCTATCTGTGTTTTTGTCAACTTTTTCTCACAGAGGCACCCGCGTATAGCTGTAAAAATCGATAAACTTTTACCAATTTTGAAGTTTGTTGACATGGCGAAGTCAAATCTGTGCGTACGCGCGTGAAGGAGAGAGAGAGAAAGAAAAAAGAGAGAAAGAAAGAAATAGTGAGGGATCTAGAATTCAAAGAACAACAAATAGATTGGGGCACATAACTAATTGTAGGAGCAAATATGGAGAGAAAATCAGGAAAATGACTTGGAGAATTGGATGGAAATATTTTGGTTTGGAAGATTCTTGATATAAACCTGTGTTTAAACAGATTTTATTGTATTTTAGGAGGGTCAGTATGCTATGGTGAAGGTGTGGCTGTGTGGTAAGAAGTTTGCTTCCCAACCACATGGTTTGCGGTTCAGTCCTACTGCATGGTATCTTGGGCAAGTGTCTTCAGGTATAGCTTTCCAGACAACCCAATATATATATATATATATATATATATATATATACATAAAGCATGATTTATTCGTGATCAGAGTTGTTTGAAAACCGAGGTTCTACTGTCATCATCATCATCATCATCATCGTTTAACGTCCGCTTTCCATGCTAGCATGGGTTGGACGATTTGACTGAGGACTGGTGAAACCGGATGGCAACACCAGGCTCCAGTCTGATTTGGCAGAGTTTCTACAGCTGGATGCCCTTCCTAACGCCAACCACTCAGAGAGTGTAGTGGGTGCTTTTACGTGTCACCCGCACAAAAACGGCCACGCTCGAAATGGTGTCTTTTATGTGCCACCCGCACAAGCCAGTCCAGGGGCACTGGCAACGATCTCGCTCGAAAATCCTACAGGAGCCAGTCAGGCGGTACTGGCAACGGCCACGCTCAAAATGGTGCATCTCATGTGCCACCCGCACAAGAACCAGTCCAGGGGCACTGGCAACGATCTTACTTGGCTTGCCGGGTCTTCTCACGCACAGCCCATTTCCAAAGGTCTCGGTCCGTAGTCATCGCCTCGGTGAGGCCCAATGTACGAAGGTCTTGCCTCACCACCTCAGCCCAGGTCTTCCTGGGCCTACCTCTTCCACGGGTTCCCTCAACTGTTAGGGTGTGGCACTTTTTCACGCAGCTATCCTCCTCCATTCTCACCACATGTCCATACCAGCGCAATCGTCTCTCTTGCACGCCACAACTGATGCTTCTAATGTTCAGCTTTTCTCTCAAGATACTTACACTCTGACGGGTATTCACATTGACATTACACATCCAACGGAGCATACTGGCTTCATTCCTTGCGAGCTTACGTATGTCCTCAGCAGTTACAGCCCATGTTTCACTGCCATGTAGCATGGTTGTTCGTACGCATGCGTCATACAGTCTGCCTTTTACTCTGAGTGAGAGTCCCTTTGTCGCCAGCAGGGGTAAGAGCTCTCTAAACTTTGCCCAGGCTATTCTTATTCTAGCAGCTACACTTTCAGCGCACCCACCCCCACTACTAACTTGGTCGCCCAGATAGCGGAAGCTATCGACTACCTCTAGTTTTTCACCCTGGAATGAGATAGAAGTTGTTTCCTGTTTGTTTGCAGTCTTTATTGCACCTGAACATCTGCCACAAACAAAAACTAACTTGCTAGTTAACCTGCCTTTGATGTTGCTGCACCTCTTATGTGTCCATAGCTTGCACCGGGTACATCTTATAGAGTTACTACCTACTCCTTTTCTACATACTGAGCAGGGCCATCTACCTGAAGGGGTTTGTGTTTTATCTACCTTCCTACTTATTAGGATTTTGGTTTTAGCTAGGTTGACTCTAAGGCCCTTCAATTCTAGACCTTGCTTCCACACCTGAAACTTCTCCTCTAGTTCTGATAGTGACTCCGCAATTAGGGCAAGGTCATCAGCATAGAGGAGCTCCCAGGGGCAACCTGTCTTGAACTCCTCTGTGATTGCCTGGAGGACTATGGTAAATAATAGGGGGCTGAGGACGGAACCTTGGTGGACCCCTACCTCTACCCGGAATTCATTGCTGTACTCATTTCCAACCCTCACCTTACTGGCCGCATCTCTGTACATGGCTCGCACAGCTCTCACTAGCCATTTTATATATATATATATATATATATATAGTTATATGTATGTGTGTGTCTTTGTTTGTCCTTTGTTTGTCCTCCACGATGGCTTGACAACTGGTATTTGTCAGTTGATTAACCATTTAGCAAATTGATTCTTTGAATGATCATTCAATGAATTCGATTGATCAGTTATGTTTGCCAAAGTTCTTTCGTCACCATGCATGACCTCTTCAGTGACATGTCCTAGTGAAACAGAACCAGTGTGTGTGTTTATTATTGGCACAATAACCCTTCCAACATACAACAAAATGGAATGGAAATATTTCTGTTAAATAGGTGATGTAATTAGCAAGGTATTAATGGTGCTAATACCTCTGTAATTAGAGGTGTTAATAACACTGTCACTAGAGTGGAAAGGGTTTCTTTGATCAGAAGACAAGCTGTATGAACTATTTGTTTGATGTTACATAATAACCAAACATAAACAAGAATCGTTGCTAATGATCTTTAGCGATTGAAGAGGAGTGAGTTAATTCATTGAACAACTATTCACCTGAGACTTTTCCTTTTAAAATGTTAATATTTAAATTAAAACTTCCTATCATAATTTCATGCAAGAACCTTTTAAGGTGTGCGCCAAGTATCAGCTAAATAATGAATAAATAATAGTTGTTATACTAAATCCTGCGGATTTATTGATTATTTTTCCAAAACGAATTAAATACTGGGACTGGGTACTTTATTAGAAATATTGTCAGGATGGAATTAGAATCTAAGGCAGTATGAGTGAACTGACAAAGTAGCTGGACAGTGGCTATTTTGTGAAGAGGATCAATTAGATCAACCTCAGTATGTAACTGGTACTTAATTTATCAACCCTGAAAGGATGAAAGGCAAAGTTGACCTCGGTGGAATTTGATCTCAAAGTAGCGACAAGCAAAGTACCACTAAGCATTTTGTCCAGCATGCTAACGATTCTGCCAGCTTGCCTTATATATATATATATACATATATCATCATCATCATCATCATCTAATGTCCGCTTTCCATGCTAGCATGGGTTGGACGATTTGACTGCGGACTGGTGAACCGGATGGCTGCAGCAGGCTCCAATCTGATCTAGCAGAGTTTCTACAGCTGGATGCCCTTTCTAATGCCAACTACTCTGAGAGTGTAGCGGGTGCTTTTATGTGCCACCAGCACGAGGGCCAGTCAGGCGGTACTGGCAATGACCATGCTCAAAAGGTATTTTTTACATGCCACCTGCCCAGGAGTCAGTCCAGCGGCACTGGCAATGACCTCGCTGGCAATGACCTGGCCATGCTGGAGCACCACCTTAAAGGGTTTTAGTTGAAGAAATCGACCCCAGTAGACACACCAATATCTGTTGTCAAGCGAAGGCTGGGGTGGGAGGTGGGAGAACAAATACACACACGCACACATATATATATACACACACAATGGGCTTCTTTCAGCTTTCATCTACTAAATCCACTCACAAGGCTTTTGGTTGGCCTAACCTCTCTTGCACGGTACCTATATAAGACTTAGTAGACTTTGCTGTTGCGAGTTTTAGTTCAGAAGTGTAAGCTAATAAACATTTGGTGGTTATATATCAAAGTGTGAAGTTGTTTATAGACATGGGGCTGTATTGCCTTGGCCTGGTACCTGTCTGTAACTTGATAATCTACAGAAATGAGAGACATTGCTAAAGACACAGCTTATACCTGTGTCAGACTATAAATCATTGGTTGTTGGTTTAGTTGGTGCCTAATTGATTTGGTTAGTTGTATTTTTCTTCGTCCTAATCTTTAAATAATTACAAACAAGCATTCACTACAAATGGTTGCATCTCTCTTCTGTAATACTAACATTGTTTGACAAGGCAAGTAGCACTTTGTCTGAAGGGGGAGTATAACAAAGGAAACTGAGTAAAGCTTGAACCCCTGATCTTATGGTCAACACCCAAACCTTCCTTTCACTCTATTATGTCTTCCATTTTTATTTATTTGTCAGAATTTATTGATTTCTTCAACAATGGAAATTCTTTGAAAAGCTAGTGCACAGAGGTTGCTGAAATACTTTTACAGTGTTAAAAAGAAAGGATATTAAAAGATTAAATCTGACTGTCTGCTTCAATGTTATTCTTGTTTTTCGTTTTTGATATAACAATATGTTTGTCAAAGAAATGATTAATTCTTACCTTCAGACTTTTATACCAATATTTTTCAACATTTTTTTGATTGATGGCACCCTCAAATTTCTTTCTTTATTTCTTTTACTATTTCTTTCAAAATTGTATTCTTATTCTATCAGTGTTTTTAATCTGCTAATGTTTGTGTTGCATATCTGACAATCATGACCACCCACAGGAAAGTAGGAAAAGTACCATTTTATATTTCTGTTACACCTCTCCACATCCACCTTTTTTTCTGGAAATATTTTAGGTTTAGCGGCATGCCTAACCGTATACTGTGACACTTCATTTCTATCCTACCCTCTGCTATTCCTTGCCAAATTCCATGACACCCTCGTTCTATTGCAACCATAAGCAATGTAGCTAACATAAAAGTGCTTACAAATAGCATCACCGACACCTCTATGGGAAAACCTGCCTGATGGTTCTTGCCAAATTTCAGTAATCCGACATATTTTGTATTCTTCCTCCATGTTGCAGGATGACAGGTACGGGTGAGAATCTGAGTCACAGAACTAAGGAATTGTGAACTGAAGGAAATAATGATGGCTTTCTTTGATGAGCACAGGTATTTGTTCCTGATGGAGATTCACAAGCTGTTCAAATAGATTTCTTTAACCCTTTTATTATCATGTTTCTGTTGGAATAGATTGCTTTCTTTGTTTCAAATTGTATGAAAATAATGAAATGTTTAGTGAAGTAGCTGTCATTTTTTAAATTGGTGTTTTAACATGAAATTTTGATGGATGATTTTAATTTGTATCATAGAACCAGGGTTGACATCACAAGGGATAAAACATTGGAAAAACAGATTATCAGGGGCAATATGGAAATAAGGCAGTGATGGGCAGCTACACACTGGTTGTTGGTAAGTAGACTGAATAGAAAAACGAAATGAAAGACATAAGGGCAGGATGGGAGAAAGTGATGCAGTGGAGATAGGATGAGAGAAAAAGGAGCAACAGAATTATAGAGAGAGAGAGAGAGAGAGAGAAAGAGAGAGGGAGAGAGCATTGTGTGCCATATACTCAGTTACAAATTTGTTGTTTCTATCTATTTTTAGCTACATTAATGAAGACTATTTAGATTTATTTCCTTTGATTAAAGACATTGTGAAGCAGTAAAGTTGTTTAACCTCAGGTTAATTCTGTTAATTAAAGTTGTCCTTGACAACTATAATTAAAGTTGTCTTTGACCACTTAGTCTTTTATTTAGTATAGTGTATCTAGGACTACATCATCCAGTGTATAACTATTTTTTTTTTAAAGACAGTATTGTGATTTGTGGGAGGTTTTGAACAAGTTGACTGACCACATAAAGGGTCCTGTATTGGTTAGTAAGGTTTGGATTTGTGATCTGTTGATGTGTACTGAAGTACTTTAACTACCAACCACTGTACACAAAAACAAATAAAGAGTAACTATGTATATACCTTTTCAATGTATATTTACTTTTTTGAGTGTTGGGCCTCACTGGGGCAATGACAAATGACCGAGACCTTTGGTAATATGCTGTGCTTGAGTAGAAGACCCATCAAGCCAAGTGATGGCGGATACTGGTGTTATGCAATAGGCGCCCATGCCGGTAGGATGTAGAAGCACCCGTTACAGTCTTGGAGTGGTTGGCGTTAGGAAGGGTATCCAGCTGTAGGAACCATACCAGATTATCCTGGAGTTTGGTGCAGGCCCTCAGCTTACCAGCCCTGGTCAAACTATCCATCCCATGCCAACATAGACAACGGACATTAAACAATGATAATGAATGTATAAAGTGATCTGAATTAAAATGTTTCTTCAAAATTTCATGCTAATTTATATTTCAAGCATCAGCTTAATAACGGCAGTTATTTTACTAAATTCTTCATTAGGGAAAGTAGACAAGGGTTTAGAAAGACGAGGAAAGGCTGAGGATTGCTGATGAAGAAAAGTGTACATGAAGAATATGCAGCACCAAGACATGGTTTGCAGACAGCATGCACTTTTTCAAATGCAGACAATGCTGCTTACATGTGGGTTTCTGGTGGAAGTCAGTTTGCGATTGAGTAAGACCATTTCCTAAAACTCAGCAAGTCCATACAAACATTCAAAGAATCCAAGAAGTTGCGTGAATTTAGTGTTGCACCACACTGAAGCCACTTCTCAGTGCAGCCAGTTATAAAACCAGTGGCACAACAGGTTAAGATAACCTGAAACCAACTGTACTTCAGGTCTTTTATTTCTTTTTATGAGTTTATATTCTAGAAAAAAATTTTAATGAGAACTAGTGATTCTTCATTCGCAGTGGTTCACACACTAAATAATCCTTAGATGAGACTCTAACAGGTGCTACTACTCAGGGTTAAACCAGTACAAGACTTTCCATATACAGATCACCCATGATTACACAAGACTTATGGATGCCTCTTCATACATGATATAGCAAATACACCCCCCCCCCCCTCTCTCTCTCTCTCCCTCCCCCCACAGTTTATATGGTGCTTATGATTCACGTTAATGATTTTCTTGTTAGGCTTGTGTTTCCCTTTTCTCAAACTAAGAACGGGAAAGGCAAGTACCTGGTATTTCCCTTCCCCACCATCGAACCCTTTTGGGATGCAGTGAATTTGGGGGTGGAGTGGGTGGTGGTTGTGCAAGGTTAGTGGAGGTGATTTTTTTATTTGTTTTGTTTTTTTGTTGAAAGTTGAACAGCAGTACAATCACGCTTGTTTGTGATAAGTAAATATTGATTGATTGATCGATTGATTCGATGGCATAGTGTCAAGATTGAAACGCTGATGCAATTTTGTTTATAAAAAAAAAAAAAGCCTCCCTCCCCCCCCCAACCTCTACTTAGTTTATAGTGAATTTGTAAAACAAGTATTTTGCAAAACATACATAAGGAAACTATAAAACCTGTCTAGTTTTGTTTTAGATTTTAAAACATGTTTTAGTAATGTTTTTTGTTTGCTTGTCATTTTTTTTTTCCTTATCAAAATTAAAGTGTTCTTTGATTTGTCTGTTGTTTGATTTTTAAACCAATCGCGCATTTTTAGTTTTAGGGGAAAACAACAACAACAAAAAAAAAATCCAGATTTTTGTTATTTGTACATGTGTATTCTGTATGTTTTTCGGAGTGATTAATTTGTTTCTGAAGAAGGTAGTTGTTGCAGCTAACAGTGACATGTTGCGATTTTAATTGTATCGGATGGAATGTAGAAAACCTGACTTTGTGAAGTGAAAATTTAATTTATTACAAAACATGTTAGGAATTCTACAAATGATTGAAATATTTCATCAAAAAGTGCTGTTCATTTTGTTGTAAAAGAAAATCAAAGTAAAACAGTATTGATTGATATGTATGTAGATAGAACTAGTTTTATGGAGAAAAGGAAAATTAACTTTGATAATCTGCGATAATTAAGATGAGTTGAATTTTAAAAAAAAAATCATAGTTTCTATAATTACCAGAAAATTGCCGATGTTTAGAAATTTTGGGATGGGGCTGGAGTTATCAAAAAAAAAAAATAATTGCTTTAGCAATTAGCAGTAGTAGACTTGCATGTGTGCACAGGTGGTCATTAATGGCTCTCTGTTTATTATGAAAGCTGAGAAGAGAATTTCTCTCATGTTGGTGTTGACAATAGACACACCCAACCTGCTCGATCAAAGCATTTGATGATAAATAGGAAGGGAATCCATGGTAATTTAGATCTTATGCAGTAGAGTAAAGGTTTGTGGCTTAGTGGTTAGGCTGCTGCATTCATGATTGCAAGATTGCGGTTTCAATTGCTGGACTAGGTGGTGTACTGTGTTCTTGAACGAAACACTTCACGTCATGTTATTCTGTAGTCAGTTCAACATCTGATGTTTGGCACACCATGCTCCTGCACTGGCAATGTTGATTTGGTGGAGGGCGTGAGCTAATGTACAGCATGACCATGTGATCATTGTAAACCAATCACCTGTACAGGTTGATCAGCAAGTGATTGCAGAACTCACATCTGTTGTTAACGACAGATGAGAGTTCATTATTGTAAGGGACGCTTTCATTTACATCAACAAAAGAATGAATGAGACCTCAATATTATGTAAATAGAGAAATTTATCTGTAATATAATATGTGACAATTATTTGGATGTCGGTGGGGGGGGGGGCGGAAACCTACTCTGGCATCTCGTCAGTTATTAAGACAATCAAAAAATGCTATGTAAATGACTGTAAGTCCCCTTTGTTTAACGGTCATTTTCATAGCATTTTTTGATTATCTTAATAATTGATGAGATGCCGGAACACATTTCCACCCCGACATATGGCAACTGAATAATTATCACACATTATATTACAGATATATATATATATATATATATATATATATATAAATAAACATACATACTCACACACATGCATGTGCGAGACAGGTTTCCCCACAATTTCTGTCTATGAAATTCACTCAGGAGACAATGGTCACCCTGAGATTACAGTAGAAGACACTTGCTCGTGGTGCTGTGTAGTGGGACTGAACATGAAGCCTCATGGCTGCAGAACAACCTTCTTAACCACACAGCCATGCCTGTGAGCATCATGTATTTTTCTTTGATTATTCTCAGGAGATGGTCTTGATTTAATCAGGACTTAGTTGGCCAATGCAGTTGTAGTTGCAGCAACATTAATCATAAAAGGCCATTGTTGTTAAATATTCAGTCAGCTCTGATTAAGCAGGATTATTGATGAAGGGCATTTTATCAGTTTTTTTTTATTCAGTCACAGTGTATCTAGGACTATAATGTTTAGTGTTTTTTTAAAACTGTACAGTGTAATTTTGAATGAGATTTGGCTATTATATCTAGCAGGTTAAGCAATTGTGTAAAAGCTCCCTATTGGCTGTGGTTTTGTTACATATAAAATCAACTCTCATGTGATCATTGTCATCTTATGAAATGAACTGTCATGTGATCATTGTCGTCTCTGAAACCATCTACCATGTGAGATTTTCACTTAATGATATCAACTGTCATGTGATGTCACTTATGATATCAACTGTCATGTGACATTGCCATCTATGTTATCAACTGTTCATGTGACATTGTCACTGATATCAACTGTTCATGTGATACTGCCATCTATGAGATCAACTGTTCATGTGACATTGTCACTGGTGATATCAACTGTTCATGTAACATTGTCATTTATGATATCAACTGTTCATATGATACTGCCATCTGTGATATCAACTGTTCATGTGACATTGTCATCTGTGATATCTTCTGTTCATGTGAGATTGTCACTAAATGATACCAGCTGTCATGTGATATTGTCACCTTTGATATCAAGTATTTTGTGCCATTGCCAGCTATGAAATCAGTGATCACATGATGTTGTCATTTAGATTTTGTATGTGATTTGACCAAAATTTCCCTTTCAAATTTTCACAGATCAAAATCATTGTTTATGTGTATTGGTGACTCTGTATGTGTGTGTTTCTTTTTGTGTTATTAATTTAATAATCAGAAATGTTTTGATAATTAAAGTCTTAAATGTCTTTTCATTCAACGAATTTTTGTTATATTCTTTCATCTTCTCATCTAATAAGATTTGTTTATTAATTTTATTTCATTTTGTTTACTTTTATTCTGTATTCTCAGCGTTTCTTTTTATCTTTCTTTTTGATAATAATTTCATTATTGGCTTTCTCACTTTATTATTTTTCATGTCCAACTTTTAGCAGAAATAAATTTCATTTTGCTCTCATTTTGCTTTCCTATCTCAAATGAATTTACCAAAAAAATTCTGTAATTCCTCAAGAATCAATTCTTTTGTCACCTTTTTTGTTCTCTTTTATTCCTGTTATTTTTTAAATATTTTTCTTTTTCATTTGTTTCTCCACTTTTTTCTCATCTTTTTTTCTCTAACTTTGTCTTTTATCTTTTACTTGTTTCAGTCATTAGACTGTGGCCATGCTGGGGCACCACCTTGAATGATTTTTAGTCGAATGAATCAACCTTAGCACTTATTTTATTTTTTTTGTTTTAAAGCCCGGTACCTATTCTGTCGGTCTTACTGAACTGCTAAGTTATAGGGACATAAACACACCAACATTGGTTGTCAGGTAGTGTTGGAGGACAAACAGACAGAAAGATACACATCTAAATGTACATATAAGCACACACACACACACACATGTGCGCAATGGGCTTCTTTCAGTTTCCGTCTATCAAATCCACCAATGAGGCTTTGATTGACCTGAGGCTGTAGTAGAACACTTGCCCAAGGTGCCATGTAGTGGGACTGAACCCGGAACCATATGGTTGGGAAGCAAGCTTCTTACCACAGTCATGCCTGCACATCTTGTTTCTTTTCTTTCTTTTACATCATTCATTCTCTTTCCTTGTCTTCTTTCAGTTTTTTCCCTTTCGTTTTTTTTCCTTATTGTTGTTGTTGTCGTTAAAGAACTTCAGTGTTACAACGGAAATATCAAAATTCCTTCAGCTTGGACTGACTTGGGATTGGAAGCTTCTAGGTAGTCTGTGGCCTTGAGATGTTCCTTGAGTAAATTCGGTAAAGTTATTTGCATTCCATTCATTCAGAATATGGTTCCACATTCCAGAACACTGCTCTGTCCCCTTCTTGTCGCTTTCTTTCTTTTCTTTTTCTCCCCTTCTATTTTACACTTATTAGCATAATTGTGTGGTTAAGAAGTTTGCTTTCCCAACCACATGGTCTCAGGTTCATTCACGCTGTGAATTACATTAGGCATGTGTTTTACCTGGCCAACCAAAGTCTTGGGAGTGGATTTGGTAGACAGAAACTGAAGGAAGCCCATATATATAATCTTCATCATCATCATCATCATTTAACTTCCGTTTTCCATGCTGGCATGGGTTGGATGACTTGACAGGGGCTGGCAAGTCGGAGAGCTGCACCAGAATCCAATTGTCTGTTTTGGCAAGGTTTCTTTGGTTGGATGCCCTTCCTAATGCCAACCACTTTGCAGAGTGTACTGGGTGCTTTTTATGTGGCCCCCTAGCATAGGTACTTATGTGGTACCAGCATGGGTATTTTTTGTGTGACACCAGCACACATATAAAATCAACTATATATATATATATATATATATATATCATCACCATTTAATGTCCATGGTCCATGCTGGCATGGGTTGGACCACTTGATAGGAACTAGCAAGTTCAACCACTCTACAGAGTGTACTGGGTGTTTTGTATATGGCACCTTAGGTTTAGAATCCTAATTCTGTTGTGGTGGGCAGATCTTCTAGAGTACAGCAATGTGCTGCATTTCTCGGTCCTTTCTCCTCTTCGTATGACTCAGCATTTCGAGATCAGCCTTCAAAATTTCTTCCCATATCTTCCTGGGTCTCCCTCTTCCACAACTTTCCTCTGCTTTAAGTAATTGCTACTTCTTCATGCAACTGCCCTCATCCATCCCACATCACATAACCAAACCAGCACAGCCTCCTTCCTTTCTGCATCTAATTCCTCCATTGCCCAAATTCTCTCTCAATGCACCAATGCTCTGTTGCACATGCACACTGGCATCACACATCCAGCAAAACATACCAGCTTCATTCCTCTCCATCCGTTTCATGTCCTCTGCGTTCAGGGCCCACATCTCACTACCATGCAGCATTGCATTTCATACACATGCATCATACAATCTTCCTTTCACTCAGAGAAAGAGAGAGGGGGGAGGGGGGAGAGAGAGAGAGGGAGAGAGAGAGAGAGAGAGAGAGAGAGAGAGAGAGAGAGAGAGAGAGAGAGACCTTTGGTTGCCAACAGAGGTTAAAGTCTTCTAGCAATTACACTTTTCATATAACCTCCTCCACTGCTAATTATGTCACCTGGGTAGCAAAACTTATCTACATCTTCCAGAGAGCCACCAGGACATTTAAGGAAATCATTTTCCCGTGTATCTGTGGTCTTCATGACTTCCTTATATCTTCCACATACAAACGCTACTTTCTCTGACTTGCATTTCACTTGGCTTGATGAATCTTCTTCTCAAGTACAGTTCCTCTATGAGGTTTAACGTTCAAAAGGTGCTTTCTATATGCCACTGGCACGGGTGCTAGTTATGCGACACTGGCATCGACCACACACACACACACGTATGTATGTATATATGAGTGTGTATGTGTTTCTTTGTTTTGACATAGTGTGATGGTCGTAAATGAATGCCATTGTTATACAAGCAGTGTCATTCATTTCCGATCTTCTGCAAAAACATGTCTAGCCAGGAGGAAATATTACCTTGCTTGGAAGCAAGTGAGGGTTGGCAACAAAAAAGGGGCATCTGGTTGTAGAAAATCTGCCTTAATAAACTCTGTCCAACGCATGCAAGCACGGAAAAGTGGACGTCAAATGACAATGATGGCAGTGATTTTTTTTTTTTTTTAATAGGTTACTTGTACTTCATTCTGATACAATCAGATGTTACATGTGTCTTGAAAACAAAAACAAAAACAAAAATCTAATCCCCCCCCCCTTCCTTGATCAAAACCAAAAACAAAACGAAATTAATCTTTCACCCAGCAGATTAACATTAAGATGCTTTCAAGCAGTTTAAGAATTAGTGTATTCTTCCATCAAACTTAAATCAAACATCATTAAAACTTCGTTAAATCTGTGATTGCCAATTGTCCATTTTATTGGATTATGATTTTCAGTTTTGCTCTTATTGCATGCAACGTTCACTAATACAATCAGTAGATTAACCAAAGATGAATGATTATAATAATGATATTGAGCAAGTATTTCGTATTTAATCAACTACATTGATGTGCTTGCTTCATTGATTTTTAGCCTTGTTTACACTTTGTTTATTTTATTTGTTTCCATTAATTTCTGCGGTGGTTAAAAATAATATTGAAAATTTAATTTAAATTAATATTCATATAGAAAAAAAGAACCCCCCCCCCAAAAAAACAAGATATAAAATTAGGCATTTTATTAAGATTTTCCTCTCAGATAAATTTCGCTGTAGTTGGTATTTATTGACTGTAGTTGCCAGTTATCTCTTCACAGTATCTGCTCTGCCTGTGTTTAAACTGTTTTCCATCGTAGCTATTATTTATTGCATATTTTCTCTATGCGTGCTGTTTGTTATCTTTCGGTGACCATCTCAGATGGTTTCATTATCCATCTTTGAGCCACAGGGATTCCTTGGACAAGTTGCTTAATTCCAGCTTCTGTAGATTTTCAATGATGGTAGATAGATCTTTCTATTTACAGAATGCTGAGATCTATTACGATTATTCATCATCATCATCATCATCATCATTCACCATCCACTTTTCCTTGCTTGCATGGATCAGACACAGAATTTGTTGAATCAGATTTTCTATGGGGTTGGATGCCTTTCCTGTTGCTAACCCTCATCTGTTTCCAAGCAAGCTAATATTACCCCATGACCACCCATGTTTTTCACAGAAAGTGATACTCTTTTACAAATACACATACATATATAATCATTTATGAGAGGCTTCTTTCAGTTTCCATCTATCACATCCGCTCACTAAGCTTTGCCTAGTCTGGAGCTCATAGTAGGAGACACTTGCCCAAGGTGTCCTGTATTGGGATTGAACTTGAGGCCATATTTTGAGGGGCTTCTTTTATTTGTTTCAGTCATTTGACTGTGGCCATGCTGGGGCAACACTTGAAAACTTACTAGTTGAATGAATTGGCCCTAATACTTACTGTTTTTAAAAGCCTTGTACTTATTCTCTTGGTCTTTATTTGTTGAACTGCCAAGTTATGGGGACAAGAACACAAGTGGTGGTGACACACACACACACAAACATACGATGGGCTTCTTTCAGTTTCCGTCTGCCAAATTCACTCAAGGCTTTGGTTGGCCCGAGGCTATAGTCAAAGACACTTGTCCAAGGTGCCACGCAATGTGACTGAACCCAGAACCATGTGGTTGGGAAGCAAGCTTCTTATTTCTTTACTGCCCACAAGGGGCTACACACAGAGGGGACAAGCAAGGACATACAAACGGATTAAGTCGATTATATCGACCCCAGTATATAACTGGTACGTATTTAATCGACCCCGAAAGGATGAAAGGCAAAGTCGACCTCGGCGGAATTTGAACTCAGAACGTAACGGCTGACGAAATATCACCAAGCATTTCGCCCGGCGTCCTATCGTTTCTGCCAGCTCACCGCCTTACCACACAGCCACATCTGCTTGCTTATATTTTTTTTCTTAAGTTGAAGATAAAAGCTCCTTAGCCGGCAATCTAATAACTTATTGATCATGTCCCTATTATTTTCCCTGTATCTGCTATTAATTCATTGTATGTTATTCTTTGATAATATCTGGTGTTACACTCGGCTATTCTACCGATTCTCATGACGGCTGTTTGAAAGAGATGCTCTCTACGGAAGATATCAACTGCATCTATTACAGTTGGATGTCCCACCACAAAGATTAGCTTATCCGCTGCGGCTTTTCACAGGGACATAGTGTTTATTCATTTATTTATTTGTTCTGTGACTGCAGGTTGGAGATAACTGAAAGAGGTTAGTAAAGTTAACGACCGGTTCCAACTGTTTGAGGTTAATATTATGAAGGTGGAGGAGTTCCCAGATGCCTGCAGTTATGGAGAAGAAAGATTAAATAAAATGTTTAACACAAGATCTGAGAGGTGTGATACCAGTGTAGGTAACTGCCATCGGAGAATGAAAGTTAAGTGCACGAGATGCATCTAAATGGATTGGTTATTAAGTTAGGCGTTGGAAAGATTAGAGGCCATTGTGTTAATAGTGGATGATGATTATTTTATGTGCTTCATAGAAAGGAATATCAATTACATTTGGTGTTGCGTAATCTCTCCAGAGTCTATCAGACCTACTTATCGCTCGTCTCTCATCTAATGCTATTGATTTCTTGTTTCTTGTTTTTTTTGTTTTTTGTTTTTTTTTTTTTCAGCCTGTAAATTTTATTGATCTTATATCTCAAAAGGTGTTAATTTTTACCTTTTGAGAATTATTGACCATGTGAAATGCTGTTGAATTTCATTCCTCTCCTCCACCCACACTTCAACCTCTGCTACGAATTATTAAGCACATTTGATGTTTCTGAATATTTTAAGGTATGTCAGTGTGTGTGTGAGAGAGAGAGAGAGAGAGAGAGAGAGAGAGAAGGGAAGAGAGACAAGGTGAGAAAGAGAAGGGGGGAGAGAGAGAAAGAGCGCATGCGTATGTGTGTGTGAGTGAAAGAGAGAAACAGAGAGACAGAGTGCATGTGTGTGTGTGTGTGAGTGAGTGAGGGCATGTGAGTGTGAGAGTATGTCAGCATGTGTGTGTGTGTATGTGTGAGAGAGAGAAGGTGAGAGAGAGAAAGAGAAGGGAAGAGAGAGGGAGAGAGAGAAAGAGTACAAGTGTATGTGTATGTGAGTGAAAGAGAGAAACAGAGAGAGAGACAGAGTGTGTGTGTGTGTGTGTGTGTGTGTGTGAATGAGGGCGTGTGAGAGTATGTCAGCATGTGTGTGTGAGGGTGTGTAAGTGTTGGAGTATGTGAGTGTGTGTGTGAGCATGTGTGTGCCTGTGTGTTGTTACATTTCGTCTTCATTTCTTGTAGCAATCATTTTCCAAATTTCTATTTCCCTCTTTCTGCAGACTATCGGCCAGAATTCAATGATCACTATGTACACATCAATCAACCAATCATTCTTTTAGCTCTATGCATTTTGGTTTCAGCCTATGTGTGCTTTAGAGTAGGAATCTTTAAAAGTTGCCAAGTTCAATCCATCTCTAAGCATCACCATTTTTGATCTACTTAGAATGTTAACAGCTGGAGCGCAAATTAACGTAGCCGTAAAAATTACCTGGAATGGTGGTAATGATTTCATGGACAGGTATTAATGGCTGTACAATAAAGGGGAAATGGAAAATACTGATATTACCTTTTTCAAGATGAAAAGAAAAGTTTTTAAAAAACACCTTGTGAACACAATTATTGGTAGTTTGAAATCCTTGGAGCTACTCGACTCATATATTGAGCTGTGTGAATAAAGAATAAAATGATATCGGATCAAAAAACTTTCTGCCGTATAAATCAACTTGATTGATTTATGTATATAACTGTTTGGTGCATAGACACCGGCAAATACATGCTGTGATTTGAACTTATAATCCATATGTTGGTACTCGTTTATGCTATCCATGCCTTTATTTCTGAGTAATTTTGGGCCTTGTGGAAGCAAAGTGGTTGAGTACCTTTTGAGTGTTGGGCTTCATGGAAGCGAGGTGGGTGAGTTCCTTCTGAGCATTGAGCCTCACAGAAGTGAGGTGGTTGAGTTCCTTTTGAGCATTGGGCCTCACGGAGGCGAGGTGACTGAGTTCTTTTTGAGTGTTGAGTGTCACGGATCAATGACCAAGACCTTTGGTATTATGTCATGCTGGAGAAGATCGATCAAGCTGAGCAGAATCACAGTTGTGACATACTGGTGTCACGCAAATTGGCACCTGTGCCGGTGGCATCTAAATGTACCCCGGTGTCACGTAAATGGCACCCATACCGGTGGCATGTAGAAGCACTCACTACACTCACAGAGTGGTTGGTGTTAGGAAGGGCATCCAGCTGTAGAAAACCGTGCCAAATCAGACTAGAGTCTGGTGCAGCCTTCCAGAGTGCCAGCCCAGTCAAACTGTCCAACCCATGCCAGCCTGGACAACGGACGTTAAATGATGATGACAATGATTATCTGTAAGCACAAGTCTTTGAGAATCCTTAAAATATAAGATTATCCATTATCAGTTATCTAATCCCAGTTTCACCAATTTTTACAGGGCACAGCTTGTGGTGTACTTTGTTAGCATGCCAGGCAGAAAGTTTAGTGCCGTTTCTTCCAGCAATTTACATTCTGAGTTCAAATTCTGCTGAGGTCGAATTTGCCTTTCATTATTTTGGGGGTGGATAAAAAAGTACAAATCCTGCTGGTACTGCTAAACTTTCTAAAAATCAATGAGTATTTTATTAATTAACAGGTACATAAAAAACACCACTTAAGAGTGGCCATTGCCAGTACCGCCTGACTGGCCCTCGGAGTGGTTGGCGTTAGGAAGAGCATCCAGCTGTAGAAACTCTGCCAAATCAGATTGGAGCCTGGTGCAGCCATCTGGTTCGCCAGTCCTCAGTCAAATTGTCCAACCCATGCTAGCATGGAAGGCGGACGTTAAATGATGATGATGATGTGATCAATGTAATTTTGTTGCCTTGTGCCAAAGTAAGAATTCTTTTAGCATTGAACATACACCTGCTCAAACCTGGGGTTAAATAACAAAGACATTCCAGCCTTGATCATCTCATCTTTTACCTCAGACACTGTCTATCTAGGACTATTTTATCCTAGGTGTTTCATCGTTTTGTCGTTTAACCCTTTGCCTCTCCAAAGTGTTATTTTAAGTTTGTCCTAAACCTCCAGGTTCGCTTTTAGTTTTTTTAGCCCTTGTTTCATACATTCCAATCAATATAAGGCTTCCCTTTCACAGATCCCAAATTACTCTGTTGGTTGCCAAAAATTGGGAATCTGTATCATATAGGATGCATAGCTGCTAAGGAAATATGGCAAAGGGTTAAGCTGCTTATGTGCAATTATTGGAGATTTGACTGCTATTTCTAGCAGATCAAGAGACCACATAGGGGCTCAGTTATTTGCTTCTATAGAAGAGAGGATGAATAATGGTGAAATAGTGAAAGCAGTGGAGCATTGAACTAAATGTCTGGAAGTATTTAGTTACGTTCCCCAACATTTTTAAGTTCAAACCCTACAGAGGTTAGTAAACCGAATACAGAACATGATTCAAACAATTAGACTAAATACCAATGTGTCATCTTTTACCAATCTATGCAATCCACATTATTATCTCTACTGTAATTAATCTCCACTAGTTAATTAAGTGGGATTAATTAAGTGGGATTAATTAAGTGGTCCAAGTCATTAGACTAATTTCAAATCTTTTTTGGGAACAGCAATACCACTTCGGTTGTACTAGGAATGTACTTGGAAAGGACACACCAATCCCATCATCATCATCGTCACCATCATCATTATCATCATCATTTAACGTCCACTTTTTCATGCTTGCATGGGTCAGATGGAATTTAGAGAGGCAGATGTTGTAGTGTTGGATGCCTTTCATGTGTTTCCAAGCTGGGTAATATTTTCCCATATGGTTAGTCCCCATTACTCTGCAAGGGGCATAGGACTAGTTTCCTGGTTTCTCTGGCAGCGGACATTAAACGATGATGATATTCTTCACTGGATGGGACCCTGGTCTGTCGCAGGATGACTCATATTTGCCAGCTGAGTGGACTGGGGTAATGTGAAATGAAGTGTGTTGCTCAAGAAAACATCGCATCACCTGGTTCAAGAATTGAAACCACAATCTTCCAATCAACACCCTATCCACTAAGCCAGTGGTTCTCAAAGTGGGTGGTACTGTCCCCAGGGGGGCAGTGGAAAGTTCCAAGGGGGCGTTGAAGAAAAGTGAGGTGATAATTGGGTAGCGATTGATGTAAAAACAACAAAATAATTGGTTAATTAGGTTAAGTTTTATTTGTGAAATGCAGTTGCTTTGAATTTGCTTCAGAAAGTTGTCTATGATTGTAGTGGTAAGTTAGATGGGGGGGGGGGGCGCTAGAAATGTGGCCTGGGTGCCAAGGGGGTGGCAGCCTGTAAAAGTTTGGGAACCACTGCACTAAGCTATGTGCTCCACAGGATTTTCCCATAGCTAGACTTAATTTTCATGGGAGACTGGAAATGAACAGCCTTGCTTACATGTTTGTGATGCTCATTTAAAATGACTTTGATGTCTCGGCAAAGGCACACACACACACACACACACACACACACACACACACACACAAACACACACAAATGACCAGATTCTTTCAGTTCCTGCCAACCAAATCTACTCACAAGGCTTTAGTCAGCCTGGAACTATAATAGAAGACTTGTTCAAAGTGCCACACAGTGGGACTGAACTTAAAACCAGTTGGTTGGTGCACAAGGGTCTCAATAACACAGCCCAGCCTGTGTCCTTTAGTCACCTTTGGTAAAGCAGCGAGCTGGCAGAAACGTTAGCACACCGGGCAAAATGCTTAGCAGTATTTCATCTGTCTTTACATTCTGAGTTCAAATTCCGCCAAGGCTGACTTTGCCTTTCATCCTTTCGGGGTCGATAAATTAACTTCCAGTTGTGTACTGGGGTCGATCTAATTGACTGGCCCCTTCCCCCAAAATTTCGGGCCTTGTGCCTTGAGTAGAAAAGTTTATTCACCTTTGTAGATATCTTTTACTCCTTACTTTGAGAATATTTGAATTTCAAACTTATTTCATTTCCATATTATATTTTGTCTTTTAAGTTTGTTTCTCCCTTAATTCAACATGTTTGGAATTAATTGGTTTGCATTCTGTGAGTAAAGACATTGGCCCTTTTCCTTCTAACCAGTTCAGTAAAAAACCCAAACCATATAATCTCACTCACTGAAAAAATATCAACACCAATGTAATAATAGTAATAATGATAATAATCCTAAACGAGAATGCTAAAAATGAACCCGACCACTCTGAAAAGTTAAGTAAAAAAAACAGGAAAAAATGATTCAGAATCCTTGTCTGGTACCGGACTGATCCCAAAATCTAATCAGTTCATGCCAGTCACAAGACCAGAATATCCCTGGAATCCATCTATCAGATCGACCCCAGTATACAACTAGTATTTAATTTATCAACCCCGAAAGGATGAAAGGCAAAGTCAACCTCGGCGAAAATTGAACTCAGAATGTAAAGACAGACGAAATAGCGCTAAGCATTTTGCCCGGCTTGCTAACGTTTCTGCCAGCTCGCTGCCTTAATAATAATAATAATAATAATAATAATAATAATAATAATACCACCACCACCACCACCACCAATCTATAAAATGCTAAGCATATCTTTAGTATTCATCTTTTTTAAAAATGATAATTTAAAAACAGACTTGGGGTAATTAAAAGTAGTCCATTAAATAATTATCTTAATGGCTTTTTAATCTACTAAAATATTTATTGATAATAATTTATCACTGTTTTGTCTCTGTTTGAAGAGGTCAAATGCTTGGTTGCACTGGTATACTTGATTATTTAAACCAATAGTACAGAATTCAAACAACTCCTTGATCTTCTGGTCTCCATTCAGGTGCAAGAACCTGGGATGTTACATTTTGTACTCCACACGACATTTCATTTCATAAACTCTCCCTTTTTTAAAAATTATTTTATCTATTATTGTTGATGTTTATCTTTTTATCGTTTACATCCAACTTGTTTCTGTTTTTAGACTCTGGTGGTGCTGGAGCATTGCTTTTACCTTTTCGTCTTTTGGTCAAATGAATTAACCCTAGTACTTTTTTTTTAAAGCCTGGTACTGGTTCTATTGGTCCCTTTTACTGAACTGCTAAGTTACAGGGATGTAAACACACCAACACCAG
Source organism: Octopus bimaculoides (assembly GCF_046866305.1). Classification (NCBI taxonomy): domain Eukaryota; kingdom Metazoa; phylum Mollusca; class Cephalopoda; order Octopoda; family Octopodidae; genus Octopus; species Octopus bimaculoides. The sequence continues at coordinate 10,044,815 of NC_142931.1, read as the reverse complement.
TTATCAAGTGGTGGTAGAAGACAGACAGACACACACACACACACAAGAGGCTTCTTTCAGTTTCCTTCTATCAAACCCACTCACAAGGCTTTGTTTGGCTTGAGGCTATAGTAAAAGACACTTGCCCAAGGTGCCACGCAGTGGGACTGAACCCGGAACCATGTGGTTGGGAAGCAAGCTTCTTACCACACAGTCATGCCTGCACCTCTCTCAGTTTATTTTTGATTCCAGATTTTATCTTACCAATCACACCATTATGAGTTCAAAATCATGTCTAATCGTGGTTGTTATTGGGTTGTCCAGAAAGTTCGTGCTGATTTATAGTAGCTTACCTTTCGACTTATTTGCCATGAAACCACTTCAATTCTGGGAAGAGGGTATTTTCAAGTTAAAGGAAAGATGGAGACGCATTGTGCAACAAAATGGTTCATATTTGGTTGATTAAAAATCGGCATGAACTTTCCGAACAACCCAATACTAAAAGCACAAAGTGTTAAAGAATTTTGAACTAACCACCATATAAATTTGATCCTTACACAAGAAACTAATAAAATACAGTTTTACAGAGTTACTTTTGTTGTTCATTATAACTCTGCCTCTCACTCTTAAGACCACTCCCTCCCTCCCTCTCTCTCTTTCTTGTATAACCACTACTTCCTCTCTGCTGAATTCATTCTTCCTCCCTCTCTCTTGTGAACTGTACCTTCTCCTCCTCCTCTCCAGTGGATTTTACCTCCTCCCTGTTGTTAGCTGTATTGTTTATGGTTAAAAGTTTGTCAGATTTTGTATAGGAAGGTGTCTTGATTTGTGACATCACAGCTGCCAGTGACCAGATTAAAATGTTCATCATCTAATTCATAGCCTAACACTTTATTGATCTGGCTGACTGTAGTCCACCTTGCTAATAAAACAAGTTGAGGAAGAAAGAAAATTAAATGACAAACGAAAAGCAAATGAAAATGAATTCATTGAATTGCAATCACTTCCAAACTATTTATTTCTTTACATCGTGACATTGGTTTCTTTGAATTGTCAAAGGTTGAGATTACCACAAGAATGGTATAGCAACAGGTTCTTTGACTGATTTGAAGAATTCAAAATTATGTCCAAATAAGTTTCAGTGGTAAAATCTCAGAATGTAAAATCTGATGTGACTGATTTGTCTATGTTCGTTATACTCACCAATCTCATATTTAACGAAGTCCTGCCAATCCTTCCCCAACAACTCATCTTTTAACATCCACCCCGCCATCACTCTTCTAACTACTATGCTCTTCATTCTGCTGCTGTAAATGATACCATTTATCTCCCCTACCCTTCATACTGTATTCCTTTTACTGTCCTTTATCACCTCCCCCTCTAACTCACTCTTATTTACTTCACCCCCCCCCCCCCTCCCAAACTGATATTCACCATTGGCTATGCTTCCATGTTGCTCTCCATTCACTCTCCACCTCTAATCCTGTCTTGCTCTTTTCACATTCTTCCCTACTTACCCTTCTGTTTGTATTTCCCCCTCTCCTGTATCCATCTCCTACCTTGAGGGTATGCCCTCACCATCTCCACCCTCTCTCTCTCTCTCCTACACTGTTTCCAGTTGTGGAAGCCACACATCTCTCTTCTTCAGCAAGACCCACATTCCTGTCCTTCCCCCTCTCATTACCCCTTCACCTCCTTCAGTACTATACCCGGTTCATATCTGGGTTTTTGTCTTTCAAAATTACTTGATAACCCCTAGAGGGCCACTGCCATGGAAAAATCCTCCCCTGTAAACTCTGTGAAGTGGTTGGCACCAAAGCAGATATTGCTGCTTGGCACAGTCTTCTGCTTCTTTGGTTCCTGTCCATCTGTTTAACCCATGTCAGCATGGAAAACAGATCTTAAACGATGATGATGATGATTTACTCTTCCTGATTGCTAACCTTTAATCTATCAGAGAGTAATGGTCTCTTTACATAGACTGACCTTTATCTATCGAGTACAGGTTCTTAATAACCACTGACCTTTGATAAAGCATTTAGTATTGATCTCTTTGTATTGGTAAGATTGACTCTTATTTTTCGAGTCGTAGATAATCCTTCTTACCATTTTCTTTCCTTCCTTTTCTGTTTTTTTTGTCTGTCTTTTATCTCTTCTTCTGTATCAATTCTCCAAAATTGTACAATTTACTCCTTATAATTTGTTGTTGATCTACAAACAAATGCTCTCCCTATTTCTTCCCTCCCAGATTTTTCTTTGTTCAATTCATGCTATGTATCTCTACCTGCTTGCCTGTCTGTCTGTCTGTCTTTTTCTCTTTCTGAAAATATTCTGTAAGTGCAGTGGATCACTAACAACACCATCCGAGCGTGATCACTGCCAGAGCAGCTGTCTGGCTTCCGTGCTAGTGGCCCGTACATAACACCATTTGAGCATGATTGTTACTAGCATCACTTAACTGGCACTTGTGCCGGTGGCACGTTAGAAAATCATTCGAGCGAGGTCGTTGCCAGTGCCGCTGGACTGGCTCCTGTGCAGGTGGCACGTAAAATACACCATTTCAAGTGTGGCCGTTGCCAGTACCTCCTGACTGGCCTTCGTGCCGGTGGCACGTAAAAGCACCCACTACACTCTCGGAGTGGTTGGTATTAGGAAGGGCATCCAGCTGTAGAAACACTGCCAGATCAGATTGGAGCCTGGTGCAGCCATCCAGTTCACCAGTCCTCAGTCAAATCGTCCAACCCATGCCAGCATAGAAAGCGGACGTTAAATGATGATGATGATGATGATGATGATTATCATTGTGGTGAATTGAGAGAATTGGTAGAAGATTGGTGAAAATGGTTTGTAATATTTATGTCTCTCTCTGCTCTGAGCTCAGACTTTCAATGATGTTATTATGTCTGTCATCTCTCTCTGGAGTTGATTAGAATAAATCAAAGCCAGGTAATGGATGGGGGTAGGAGCGGGGTAGGGTGTATCAGTAAAGTTGCATGTATTCTACGACAGAATTAGTGTCCATTGCCTCTGATAGGAATTACTACTACTACTACCACCACCACCACCACCACCACCACCACCACCACCACGGGGGGTGGGGGTCCACCAGAATAAAATAGATAGTAAAATGGTTGGGAACCTCTGATTTACAATATAGTACTGATTGCTGTTGTTTTGCTGAAGGTCAGTACTGATTGAACACACCTATGACCAAAGGAATTCCAGACATGACCATCCATCCTGTCTTTTTCCTATGTGCAGGGAACCAAGGACCACGTTATCTAATGCTTCCGCTTTTGGAACTGTTGAGTATAAGTTGAGGGATATTTAGCTGCTATTTCTTGCATGTCAAGTGACCACATAGAGGCTCCCTCGTTGGCTCATGTTGTAATGGTTGGTTGCTGTGACTATTCGGTCCTAATTGTTGGCTCCTTGCTTGTATTGTGATATAAGTTTTTTACTGAACCTAGCAACAAAGAAGTCCGTAGATGGTTACTGAACTTGCTAGAAATAGTAGCCACATCACCATCATCAGCAAATCTCACAGTACCATCTCAAAAAGAAATGTGAGGATGCATTGAATGATGCTCAATGCACTATGGTATCTTTGAATAAAAGACAAATGTTCTTGTTCTGACTGAAGCACTTTTGGCCAAGATTGACCAGGGACTACATTATTTCTATATGTACATACATTACATCCATATATATTTACAGATAACAGGAGAGAGAGAGAGAGAGAGAGAGAGAGAGAGAGAGAGAGAGAGAGAGAGAGAGAGAGAGAGAGAGAGAGAGAGAGAGGTGGGTGAGAGGGTGAGGTAATAGGAAAAGCAGTAACAGAATGCTGCCACTGCATTGTTGCTTGTCTTTGTGAAATTACATGTTCTTTAGAGGAAGCTGAAGTGGACAATACCAATGAGTCATCTAGGTTACATACTGGAAGTTATGTTACAGACCGACAGACAGATTTCCCCGAAATTGTAATAACGATTAGGTCAGATGATGAAATCGTCAAACTTTGATCCTGTATGTTGTATAATAGAACACTCATCACCATTAGGGAATTATCTATTATTTAGCAATTGTAAAATTTTATCATGGCTCAACTCATGACTGATCTTATTCTCTCTCTCTCTCTCTCTCTCTCTCTTCCTAACAATAATTAATTAATTAGTGTTCAGCTGAGTAAAATGTTTTACTGAAGTCATTGTTTGTAGTAAGTAGATAAACAATGATGTTATTGTTGTTTTCACTTTGAAATGTTTTACTTTTTGGACTTTATATGTTATCATGAGTTGGACAGGCTTAGATATTCTCAGATGCATTAATTGGTATTAGCAGCAACAGCAGCAACAGCATCCTCTTATAGATCAAACCTATGATCAGAGAGATGTTACAGCTGTGACCATGTCACTTTTTTTTGTTTTTTCATCTGTTGAGGCAAGTGAAATCAAAATCGAACCAAATTCGATGACTGGCATCCATGCCAACCTCTCCTTCATTGGACACTAAACTCGGCTTGCGAAGACCTGTTGGGGCAAGTGAATTCGAAATCGTGTTGGCACCTGTACCAGTGGAGCGCTAAGAGCACCGTCCAAATGTGATCATTGCCATTTGCAATTTGTTCGACTAAAGGCGGTGCTCCAGCATGGCCACAGTCAAATCGCTGAAACACGTAAAAGACTAACCTTTTGTGAAGGTTTCTTTGTTGAAAGAATCGACAAATCCAAAATGTTAATCTTCAGTTTTGTCCAACCTATTCCAGATGGAAGGACAGCAAGAACTTGTGCTCCGTCGATTAGTTTCAAGACATTGAGACGGACAAAGTATCCAAGAATTATCCCTAAAACCAAACTGAAAATTCTGGGGAGGTTTGTCAGTCATCATGTCTTTGTTGTCTTAAGTGCTGGATGTAAAAATATTTGAAAATTCTTCAGAATTTCATAACTTTGCAATGCTTGTGGATGTTTATACACATATACAAAAATACACATTGACATATATAAAAGTGCTCATGCACACACGCGTACATAGTTTGATACCCCACCCAGATAATAGATCACATATATATCTGAAAGTTAAGAATGTCAGAAATGTGATTATCTTTAGATTAAGAATTCTTTTGGATATTATTCAAGGTACAGAACACACACCTATATACACACATATATGGGATTTATACTAAACTTTATGCAAGGAAATTTGTGAATATTTGTTTAATATGGTGATTTTATGGAAGCATACACTTCGTAATCATCTGGGAGTCCAGGTTTATTCACATGCACACGAGCGCGCGCACACACACACACACACACAGACACACACACACAGACACACACACACACACACACACACACACACTATATTGAAAGCAAAATTGAAGTAATATGTTTGTTTATTGAAAACCACATTACTCAGATTTGAAACCCCCCAAAAAATGCATGAATATGAAGCTGGCGATTCACTTTGCTGCTGCTCAAAGCATCAACAGAGGGAATCGCCAGCTTTAAATACAAAGAAATATATACTATATAACATGTGATGAAATATTCATAGATATATATATATATGCTCTTAGCTTAGACTTTTTGGGGGCAACCAGATCGAACCGTCTCAAGTGTAACGGCCCGAAACGGTAATGACTTCTGGTACTTGACTGAAGCAAGAAGGCCACGAATGACCTGTCTGTTTTTACCTGTCCTTCTAATTGGTGTTTCTCTTGTCCGCCTTTGTATCATCTATCTGTCCGAATGTTTTATTGTCCTTTATTACATTTTTGTTCCTTTTTTATTTTTTATATTTTCATACACACACACACACACACACACACACACACACACACTCCTGCTTCAACAAGTTTTGTCCAATTATGCCAGCATAGAAGAAAACAAGTATAAAATTGAAGATGGTATTATTTACATTATTTACATTGGACAGATATGTGTCCTCATCTTGTTTGTTGGTAACAACAAACAAGATGAGGACATGATGTGGCAACAGCAAACAGGATGAGGACACATATCCGTCAAATGTAAATAATGTCCAGAATTCCTCATCTCTAAATTATAGACCGATAAAAATGATGTAGTAAAGATTGTTTGGCAGTCCTGGTTTAGGACGAATGTTGCTGTAATTTAGCCCCAGGAGACATAGTCTCCAGCTGGCTATACGACACGATCTGTGTCCTTATATTTTCGAACAAGGGAATCTAGCACCCCCGCTCAGCTCAAAACAATATCAGTGTATCGCGATTTCTGGCTTATTTCCCTTCATCAGCACAGAATAATTGCTTGGTTAGAGGTGGCGCTGCCAAATTCCCGTTTGAAATATATATGGTTTTCAAAGTGACAAATTACAGCAGCATTCGTCCTAAACCAGGACTGCCATGTTATGTTGGCAAACGATCTTTACTCCAAAGTACTGTTGCTGAATATCTCGCATTGTGAGATTTACAAATAGTAATTTTCTAATTGATAAAAATGATGATGATGATTTTCATAAATCATATTTTGTATAATATTATCAAATTAGACTATATTTTTATTTATTTTTTAAATTTTTGTTGCAGGATTCTTGGTTCAATTTACTGCTGCTGTCTGTGAATCTGATGGAATCAGATCCTTGAAATGACTCGTCAGAAGAAAATCCTTTGATTTTTGGTTGTTGATCCAATTCTTGCTGTATGGCTTACAAGAATGGCAGGTGCCTTGACCACTGAAACTGTTGCTCCCCAAGCAAGAAACAAACCGAAAAAGAACTCTTCCAACAGTTCTGGTCCAGTAACCCACCCATTAAATTCCTACCCTGACATTGTGTCTGGTGAGACCAGTGTCCAGTCACTAGTTGCCGGCCGTCATCGACCGACGCGGAACGTCGCTCGAGTCGATGGCCAAAGACAACCGGCATCAGATGTGATTTCTAGCTCCAATGGCCTTTCTGTCTACCCTCCATTCCGTGATTCTCACCAAGCAGCTGCAAGTGCAGCGCCAAATAATATAGGGGCAAGTGGGGCTCAGTTTGGAGGGCTTCAGTTATCGACTTCGGGAGGGGGGAATGGGGCAGCAGCAGCAGCAGCTGCTGCTGCGGGAAATGTTGCAGATGGGAGATCAAATCCTGCGGATGACCCTGGGCACCAGAACAATCGGGAAGAAAGTGTTCATTTACTTGGGAATGGTCGACTTCCCCCTTTTCCGCAGGAAGATGATGTTGACCTAGTTCCCTCAAACTGGAGCCCCCATGATGAACCTATGCTTGGTCGCGCTCAGCCAATAAGGACTCGTGATCTACATGCTGGGGTCTATGGCGGGGAAACTGTTAATACCAATGAAATCCTTCCTGATATTCTTAACTCACACATGGTTGGCAGGCCGGTTGCCATTTCTCGACCTAATCTGCATCGAAATCGCAATGATCGACAAGTAAGGACAAGAAACGGTGACCGAAGTGCACAGCGGCAACGTAATCCTGTAAATCAGCCTTCTCGACCAGCTGCCCGGACAAGGAGCCGAAATAATTCCTCACAACAAACAGATCGGAACTGTAAAGCTCCATGCTTGAAATGCTTGACAGCCATCACATCTTTCAAATATGTGTTGATTCTTCTCTCAATGCTTGGCATTTGTTGTGTGATAATTGGGATTGTACTAGCAGCCTTACATGGATCTGGCAGCAGCTTCCTGTTCTTGGCAATCATGTTTTTTGGTAAGAAACCCTTGATTTTCTCTTCTATTCAAATCCTGTGTCTTACCTTTCTTTGCCTTGTTTCTTCTTTTCTTTCTTTATTTTTCTCTTCTTTTTTTCTCTTGCTCTCTCTCATACATATTCCAGATTTCCTTTGTGTTATTTGTTATGTCAAGAAAATATCAAACTCACTAAGAAAAGACAGGAGAAATCTAACTTTATTTTTGCTAATTGTATTGTCAACAAAAACACGACATAAATCGAGATGAATGGCAAATCTGTTAAAAGTATGGAATGAAATACTTTCTGGTATTTGGTTATGTTCTTTCATATTCTGAGTTCAAATCTCATTCAACTTTTCTGTTAATCCTTTTGAGGTCAATAACAAAGTATCAGTCATATTTTGGGTTGAATATAATCAACTACACATATAGAGGTTGGACAAAATAATGGAAACACCTTAAAATTTCAAACAAATTTAATTTAATATGGGGTAAGACTGCCTTTGGCAGTAATTACAGCTTGAATTCTACAAGGTATGGACTCGTACAAAGTTTGAATTGTTTTCAAAGGAATTTTTGTCCATTCTTCAGCTAAAACAGTCTCCAGTTCTTGTAGTGATGATGGTGGAGAATATCGATTCTTTACTTGTTTTTCTAAAATGCACCATAAATGTTCAATGATATTGAGATCTGGGGACTGTGGTGGCCAGATAAGATGTTCAACTTCACTAGAATATTCCTCATGCCACTCAGTAACAACTTTAGCTGTGTGAATTGGTGCATTATCATCCTGAAAGATTGCATTTCCCTCCAGAAACATTTCTGCAACCATAGGATGAATTTGATCAGGTAAAATGCTTAAATAGTCTTGACTATTAGTTCTGCCATTGGGCCGGCAGATTTCCAAGATATAGCTCCTCCAGATCATCACAGATCCTCCCCCATGTTTAACAGTTGGAAGAAGGCAGTCTGGGTCAAATGCTTCATTTGGTTGTCTCCACACGTATACTCAGCCGGTGGTTGGAAATAAAGTAAAGGATGACACGTTGGAGAAAATAACATTCTTCCACTGCCCTAGAGACCAATTCTGCAGGTTTTTACTCCACTCTAAACGCTTTGCAATGTTTGTTTTTGAAAGTAGTGGTTTTCTGATTGCAGCCCTCCTGTGAAATCTGGCTTTGTGCAGCTCCCGGCAAACAGTTTTTGTGGAAACTGAGTTCTCAAGCTGGTCATTAAACTCTGCAATAATTTTGGGAGCTGTACTTTTGTGATCCTTCCTAACAATTTGCGTAAAAGTCTGACAGTCCCTATCTGAAAGTTTTGGTCTTCTTGCAAAGTTTTGTTTTGACAAGGAGGCTTTTTCCTCTTTCTCAAAGGCTGTCATTACTTTCGAGACAGTACTTCTTGATACACCAAACATTTTGGCTGTTTTCCTTACACTAGCACCTGCCATACGAGCACCAACAATTTGACCTCTTTGAAAGTCCGATAGATCTGTGATTTTAATGAATTTTAATTGCCTTTTCCTGATGACATCTGAAAAGAAACAGCAATTTTAGTAAAACATACTAAGCAATATTAATAATAAATAAAAAAACAAAAACAAACAAGCTTTTGATGGTTTTACAGATATTTCAAAATTCGGAGTGGTTGGCGTTAGGAAGGGCATCCAGCTGTAGAAACTCTGCCAAATTAGATTGGAGCCTGGTGTTGCCATCCGGTTTCACCAGTCCTCAGTCAAATCGTCCAACCCATGCTAGCATGGAAAGCAGACGTTAAACGATGATGATGATGATGATGATGATGATGATGCTCAGTGTTTCCATTATTTTGTCGAACCTCTGTATATCCATTTGAACTGTTGTGCAGCTATTATCTTAATTTTAATGTACGTCATAGCATCATTCTTTTGGTTGTTGAATAGGTTGGGTGCTAAAGAATTGGTTGTTTGGGGATGCAAACTAGGAACTGGATTTTTGGAGGCTAAAGACTGAAAAACTTGGCCTTTTATTTAGGTTACAAACTGGGAGCTGAATCTTTAGGTTCAGGCTGGGAACTAAGTCTTTTGTGGTACAGACTGGCAACTGGGTCTTTATAGAGGAGCTCAGATTGATTTCTGGGTCTTTCGGGATACTGCTTGGTGATCAGATGTAAAGAATAACAAATAAGCCCTTGGCAGGGCACAGACAAAAACTGGGTGTTTTGAGTACAGGTCAGCAACTGTGCCTTTAGCAGTTTGGTACTAAAGTCTGAGTTGACAAACCTATAAATTAGGTTGGTGAGAGAGAGGAGCAGATAATGTTAGATTTCATGGGCCTTGCTAACAACACAGTGAGTGATCATTGGCAATCATTTGAATAAGAGTTGTTATTTATTCCTGCAAAACATGAGGCATAAAATGTTAAGAGAATAAAGTTGGAGTTGTGATAATTGTACTTTTCTGTATGAGGCATTGAATGAAAATTAGGTTACAAGCTGTGATCACTGGGGAATTTCTCACTACTCTATTCAACTCCATTTCAATACCATTCTGAAGAGTACCTGAAAATCTAGTTTCCAGTTTGTAATCCCAAAAGCTATTTCCCAGTCTTTGTTCTGAGAGTCCTCAGTCTGTAGCTTCCCAAAAATTCAGTTCCTTGTCTGCGCATACATATACCCAGGCCTATTCCCCATTTTTTTTAGGAGGGGGTAGCCACAGCAGGACACACATCAGGCATTCCATTCATTTCCCAACCCCCAATATCAGCAGAGGGGCCTGACAGCATATGCTAGTTTACCCCCACCACATCATGTTGGTCCCATACCCCTTTGAGCAACATCAAAATTCACTCATCCGTCCACAAACACTCTCCAAGCTTTCCTATCATTTATAAACTCACTTGCCCCTCTCATTCCAACACCTGTAACCACCAAAGCTTTCCTCACTCCATCCATCCACACAAACCGAGGTCTGCCTACCACTTCAGCCTTCATCACTCTCCTTACCATCTGCTCCTCATCCATCCTCTCCATATGGCCAAACCACCTCAACTTGTCTGTACTCACAAATAACTGATGTACTCTTGTCTGTACCCCCAAATAACCAATTCTTTAGCACCCAACTTACTCAATAACCAAAAGGGTGAAGTTATGACAAACATTAACGATAACCTATTGATTTTAGAAGGGTCAACAGCAAGGTTGAATGGAATTAGAACTTGGAATATCAAGGGACAAAACCAAATGCAACAAAGAATTGTGTTCCCTGCTTTTAATTAATTTGCTTTAATTGAAAACAAGACTGTGTTAGCTTTTATCTTTTACTTGTTTCTTGTTAGACAGTGGCCATGCTGGAGCACCACCTTGAAGAATTTTTAGGGGAATGAATTGACCCCAGTACTTAGCATTTTTTTTCCTTTTAAAGTCTGGTACTTATTCTATCAGTCTCTTTTGCTGAACTGCTAAGTTATGGGGGATGTAAAGCAGGGCTGTGGAGTCAAAACAAAACATTTTGACTTTGACTCCTCTACTATTGGCACCTCCGACTCCTCTACTATTGGCACCTCCGACTCCTCTACTATTGGCACCTCCGACTCCTCTACTATTGGCACCTCCGACTCCTCTACTATTGGCACCTCCGACTCCTCTACTATTGGCACCTCTGACTCCAACTTTGACTCCTCTTTATGTAATTGATTGTGGTCTACATATCTCATAAAGCACATGCATACTCTTGTACTTTGAGTCGGCCTATATGTTATAACATAAAGATATTGTGAGTCACAGTTGGTATAGCTTTACTGACTCTGACTCCAGCTACCTCATAATTGTTTCCGACTCCAACTCCACAGCCCTGATGTAAACACACCAACACTGGTTATCTAGTGGTAGTGGGAGAGAGAAACACAGACAGAAGCACGTGCATACACACATACACATGGCAGGCTTCGTTCAGTTTGCGTCTACCAGATCCGTTCACAAAGCTTTGGTAGGTCTGAGGCTATAGAAGAAGGCACTTGCCTAAGGTGCCACGCTGTCGGATTGAACCTGGAACCATGTGGTTGGGAAGCAAAACTTCTCACCAATTCTATCCCAAATCTACCGGAAGAACTGATTCTGGTAATTGGGGCTAACAAAAAAAAAAAAAGAAAACAAAAACAAAATCTTTAGTTTGTAATGTTGTTTACTGTAGTGGACCTTTTCATTTTGTGGTACCCACTTACAGCTAAGTAGACTGCTGAGAGTTAAGTGTGTTGGTCATGAAACAGTGAAATGTAGCATTGGTGACAGGATATAGATATCACCTCCTTTACTCTGCTTGTACAATGTCAGTCTTAATTTGCTAATTAATAACATACTCACTCACACTCACACACACACACACACACACACACACACACACATCCGCCTACACACATTCACATGCACATACACTTACATTCACTTACACATACACACTAGCAACCAAAAGCAAGCACATGCACATATACGCGCATACACACACACTCACACCCACCCACACACGTACATATTCACACACACACACACACGTCCATCCACACACACACACATGTCCACCCACACACATTCACATGCACACATTCACATACACTTGCACCCACTTACACATACACACTAGCAGCCGCCCACCCACAAGCATATGCACATATACGCACGTACACACACACTCACACCCACCCACACACCTACATATTCTCACACACACACACATACACACACACACACACACACACACTAACACATGCACACATGTGCATACACACAAGCGTGCCGACCTCTAGTCCTAAACCTAATTTTTTGTTTGTTTTTAGATTGTTCCCTCTTTCTCTCTCTCTTCCTCCCTCTCACTCTCTCTCTCTCGCTCCCTCCCCTCTCTCTCCCCTCTCTCTCCTCCCCTCTCTCTCTTCCCCTCTCTCTCCTCCCCTCTCTCTCGCTCCCTCCCCCTCTCTGCCTTGATTAAATAGGCTCCTTTATAGTTTCGCAGCAATATTCCTGCTGCCGGATGTGTTGTTAATTGGCTCATTGCGGTTCATGTAGGCTAGGACAGTAAGCCTTTTCAAAAAACACACAGTGTGTGTGTGTGTGTGTGTGTGTGTATCTGTGCGCATACCTAAGTTTTCTCGTGACTGGTTCTATATACAATTCTAATCCTGATATTTTGGGACATTTTTTTTTCTCTTTTCCTTTCTGCAACTGTGGCGTGAAAGACTCTTATTTACAAAGATTTTTCCTGCCTCAATTTGCTGAAGATTTCTGTAATGTGTGCCGCTTCATCGATCCTTATCTGGAATTTTGGTATTTTGCAATGTCGTATGTATGTGCATGTGTGTGTGTGTGTGTGCGTGCTTGGATACTCACAAAAATATGTACATACATCCATGCATGTGCAAACCAATATACATACATATATACACACACAAAGACATACATGGGTACATATACATTTGTATGCAGACACACACACACACACACACACACACACACACACACACCCATTCAACAGCTGTTTTTCTTTAGGTGAATATTTAGGACTATTAATATAAAGGGGTCTTTATGAATTGCTTGTGAACTAGTTCTCTTCAGCTGCACATGTGATATGGTTGATGTCTCAGTTCTATCTCTGTCTGTCTGTCTGTCCCACTCTCATACACTGTGGCCAGCCTTATACAAACCTTATATACTTCTGCAACATGCATGTGATTTCATCATCATCATCATCATCTTCGTTGTTGTTGCAATGTCCACTTTTCTATTACTCTATGGCCCAGAGAGAGTTCATTGAAGCTGATTTCTGTGTTTGGATGTTCTTCCTGTTGCTAACCTTTACCTGTTTTCAAGCTAAGTAAATTTTTTCCCCATGGCTAGACAGGTTTTATCTTACAGAATATTGGAAATGAGTGACACTGCATGTATAACAATGACATTCATTTACAACTATAACATGATGTTAAAACAAGGACAGACACACACACACACACACACACACACACACACACACACACACACACACAGAGGAGACAGTGTGTATGTATGTATGTATATAGGCGTACAAGTGGCAGTGTGGTAAGTAGGTTGCTTAGCATCATGGTTCCGTGTTCAGTCTCACTGCGTGGCACCTTGGGCAAGCGTCTCCTAACGCCAACCACTCCGAGAGTGAAGTGGGTGCCTTTATGTGCCACCGGCACGAGGGCCAATCAAGCGATTCTAGCATCAACCATGCTCAAAAGGTGCTTTTTTACATGCCACCTGCCCAGGAGCCAATTTGGTGGCACTGGCAACGACCATGTGCGAATGGTGTTTTTTACGTGCCACCAGCACAGGAGCTAGTCAGGTGACGCTGGCAACGATCATGCTTGAATGGTGCTTTTTAAATGCCACCGGCACGGGAGCCAGTCAGTGGCCCTGGCAACGATCACGCTCGAATGGTGTCACTGGCACGGGTGCCGATCAGGCGATACTGTCATCGGCCAGGACGATTTCACCTGCCTCAACAGGTCTTTGCAATGATCGAAGGGTTCTTTTAAATGGACTGGTTATGCGACACTGGCATTGGCCATGGCTACGATCTCCCTTTAGTTTCTGGGTCTTCTCAATCACAGCCTACCTCCAAAGGTCTCGGTCACTTGTCATTGCCTCGGTGAGGCCCAATGTTCGAAGGTCATGCTTCACCACCTCATTGCAGGTCTTTCTGGGTCTACCTCTTCCACAGGTTCCCTCAACTGCTAGGGTGCAACACTTTTTTTTATACAGCTCTCCTTGTCCACTGGCAGCACATGACCATACCAGCGCAGGCACTGCACACATCCTATGTAAAATACTTTCAATATAGTGACAATAAGTGCTCCAAAACAAGCCACAGCATATACCCAAGGCACACAGAGCTGTGCACGGTGGTGCTGTGAAAGCATGTGATGAAAATAAGGCTGCTGAATAATAATAATAATAATAATAATAATAATAATGGTTTCAAATTTTGGCTCAAGGTCAGCAGTTTTGGGGAAAGGGCTAAGTTGATTAAATGGACCCCTGGACTTGTACTTATTTTGTTGACCCTGCAAGGCGAAGTTAACCAGCAGAATTTGAACTCAGAATGTAAAGACAGATGAAATTTCACTAAGCACTTTGCCCGGCATGCTAAAAACTCTGCCAACTCACCACAATAAGATAATAATAATGATAATACTAACGAGCACTCAGAGAGTGGAAGCCTCTGCCAACGTCCTCTCAACGATTAGCCAGAGATGATTTTTAAAATGAGAATATCTGAAAAAAAATTGACTGCTCTCACAAATGAGAATACTAAAAATGAAACTGACAGCTCTCAAAAATTAAATAAAAAAAAAAAACAGGAAAAATAATCCAGAATCCTTGTCTGGTACTGGATTGATCCCAAATTCTAATCAGTTTGTGCCAGTCACGAGGCCAAATATCCCTAAAAGTTTCATATGAATTCATCCAGCGGTTCTTAAGATATCTTGTCCACGGACAAACAAACAAACCAACATGACTGGAAACAATACTTCCGCCGTCACTAAGGCGGAGGTAATAACAATGACAACAATAACAACAACAACAACATCTTGATTATTGGGGCCAAGCCTGTTCTGTATTTCCTCTTTGTGGTTCCTGTTGTATATAGCATACGGTTTTGAGTTTGGATTACATCCTGTTGTATGATACCATATAGCTTGTATTCATTTTCCGTTTTAGAAGAGACATGTTTAGCAATGTGTGCTTCACTTACGATATACTTTGTGTTAATGTATATTCTGATGTTGGAATGGTACGACTTGTTTGTGTTGTTAATAACACCCTGTTGAATGTGTAGTTAGTGTGTGCGTCGGGTGTAGTTTACTATTAGCAGTGTCCTTTACTGAAGGAACTCATTGGCCAGTTGCTTGCAGTTCAAATTATTATTTGCTTGGCGGACATGTTTGGTTGGTTGGTTGGCAGTTTTAGTGTTTCTTTTTCTTTTTCTTTTTTTTTTCTATTTTAGTTTATTTGTTCAATTCACAATTCTTTCATTTAAGAATCTGGATTTTGTTGTTCGTGCCAACTTCCGGAAATGATTACATTAAGTACTGTGACATCTTGGCAGAGAACTTAACCCGGTTCACCTCATACTTACTACAGTTTTACAACACTGAATTTCCAAGACATAATATGGAGGAGGAAGAGGAGGAGGGGGGGGGAGAAGGAGGAAGTAGCAGCTGTGATTTGTGTGAATTCAAAATGATTAACCTCACTGAACCGTTTCTCTGTTCCTGAAACTAAGATTACCGAGATTATTACACGTTCCAATGTCTTATGTGCCAATAATCATCTTTTTAAATCGTTTTTAATTGTTTGTTTTCTTTAAACACAAATGCACTTACATGAACTCACGGCAATCAAATTAACAGAGATTTTTCTTTTTGTTTTTCATGTATATTTTTTAAAAAATACATTTTTTAAAAAATACATTTTTTAAAAAATAAGTGCAAGCATAGTTGTGTGGTTAAGAAGTTTGCTTCCCAGTTGTGTGGTCTTGGGTTCAGTCCCACTATCTGGCACCTTGGGCGTCTTCTGTAGTCCTGAACTCACCTGAAACCTCATGATTGGATTTATAGAGGGAGACCAAAAGAAGCCTGTCATGTGTGTGTGTTGCATGTGCACCTGCATGTGTGTGCATGTATATGTGAACCCTTGTCTTGACATCTTGTGATGATTGTAAGCAGGGCCATGGAGTTGAAACGCAAAACTCCGACTCCTCTACTATTGGCACCTCCGACTCTGACTCCAACTCCTCTATGAAATTAAGTGATTGTGGTCTATTTTACTGACTCCGACTCCATGACTCCACCTCCACAGCCCTGAATGTGAGCCAGTTATGTTGTTCCTTTTGAGTCTTTTGTGAAAATCTGTCTGGCCATGGGGAAGTATATTACCTTTGCTTGGAAGCAGGTGAGGGTTGGTGACAGGAAAGGTATCTAGCTGTAGAAAATCTGCTTCATCAAATTCTGTCTGACCCATGCAAGCATGGAAAACTGGACACTAAATATTAATGATGAAAGTGTTTCAATATATTTTTCGTGGCATGTAAAAAGCACCATCTGATCATGGCCGATGCCAGCTCCTCTAGCCTCTGTGCCAGTGGCACGTAAAAAGCACCCACTACACTCTTGGAGTGGTTGGCGTTAGGAAGGGCATCCAACTGTAGAAACACTGCCAGATCAGATTGGGGCCTGGTGCAGCCTCCTGACTTCCCAGACCCCAGTCGAACCGTCCAACCCATGCCAGCATGGAAAAACGGACGTTAAACGATGATGATGATGATGACATTAATGGTTTGTGATTGAAGTCATGTTCAAGCAAAGTTAAGAACCAAATATTTCAACTTTTAACCTTTTCGCTTTTAAACCAACCGTATCCAACCCAAATATCCTACCTGTTTTCTGTTCAAACTAGCCAGATCCAGCCTCTCACACCTATCCTACAATGTGATTCAAAATATAAAGAATTACATCATTGAAATCTCAAAAGTACAAGATGATGCATGATTAATTTGAAACCATGTGAATAAATAAATTTTACATTTGACAGAATAATTTGAATACCAAAGGCGTAGGAGTGGCCACATGGGAAGTAGCTTGCTTACGAACCACATGGTTCTGGGTTCAGTCCCACTACGTGGTACGTTGCGCAAGTGTCTTCTACTATAGCCTCGGGCCGACCAAAGCCTTGTGAGTGGATTTGGTAGACAGAAACTGAAAGAAGCCCGTTGTATATATGTATATATACATATATATATATATATATATATATATATATATAAAAACAAAAGTAAAAGTAAATGAGTATATGCATATATACGTACAGGTATGTGCATACCGACATCCACCTGTATGTATAGGTGCATATCTGGGTACAGGACATTGCAAACAAACGTAGACGAGAACACACGAGCCACATAGAGAACATTCTACTTCATCAGCTACCCACGTTTTAACACCGGCGTTTCGACGAGCTTCGGGCAGGACGCATCGTTAAAACGGCTCGTCCCATGGATCGCAGATTAAATTGTATACGCAAATTAAATCTAGCCATGGAGGAATGTAGTGGCGGACAAAAAACAAGACAGGAAAACAAACAGAAAAGGCTTTACGGCCAGACGAGAAAAATTATGTGTGTATGAACGCGATGAGGCACGGAACCGAGAGAGACAAAGTGGTGGCGTGCGTTACTTGGCGAAAGCCAAGGAAGGAAAGGATTATTGACCGGAAGCATGTGACCATGCCGGTGTAAAGGGAAGAGAGAGAGTGGTAGAGGGAGAAAGAGAGGGAGGAAGTAGAAGAATATGTGAGCAACGAGAGGAAAAGAGAAAGAGAGGAAATACGAGGGGGAAAAGGAGATACGTAGTAGTAACAGGAAGAACAAGAGGGGTAAGGCGAGATACGTAGTAGTACAGAGGAAGAACGAGGGGGGGGGGGAGAAAGGAAAGAGAAAGAGATAGAGTAGCGTCGGAGGATAAGTTTACGAAAACTACTTACAATTTTTGTGAGATGCTGCGTTCAATCATGTAAAAACAAAAGTAAATGAGTATATGCATATATACGTACAGGTATGTGCATACCGACATCCACCTGTATGTATAGGTGCATATCTGGGTACAGGACATTGCAAACAAACGTAGACGAGAACACACGAGCCACTATATATATATATATGTATGTATGTGTGTCTGTTTGTCCCCCCAACATCGCTTGACAACCGTTGCTGATGTGTTTACGCCCCCATAATTTAGCGGTTCAGCAAAAGAGACCGATAGAATAAGTACTGGTGCTCCAGTATGGCCACAGTCAAATGACTGAAACGAGTAAAAGAGTTAAGAATGTTTTGTGTTTAGCGTTTTGTTACCTTTCTTCTGGTGGAAAGCACTGTTTTTCTTTCAATTAATTTTCGAAAACAATTCTTAAAGAACATATTAAAATAGCTTTGTTATTGTGAAACTGTTGTTTGGAATTTTGAAGGACAGTTTAAATTTAGCTCACTTTAAAACAGGAAGCTTATATCAAAGAATTAAGGATGGTCTCTAGCAGGTTGGAATGAGAAGGGTTAAAAGAAATAAAGAAAGAAACAAACAATCCTGCTAAGAAACAAATGGTGAAGTGTTTGTTTCTCGTCAAAGACAAATTTCTCACACTGTTGCATCCGTTATTGCTAACTTGTTTACACTTAGCTTTTCTTAATTAATATTTATTCTTGTCATATGTCGCCGTCATCACCGTCGTCATCGTTTTCTGTTACATGTAAGACTGTTATTATGAAACACAACCAAAGATGTAATCTATTAGAGATACAAAATTTACTAGTATTTCAAAGACAATTGCCTGATAAATTATGATATGTGTGCGTATGTGCGTGTGTGTGTGTGTGTGTGTGTGTGTGTGTGTGTGTGTGTGTGCACGTGCGTGTGTGTGTGTGTGTGTGTGTGTGTGCGTGCATGTGCAAAAGGAGTTTCCATCTCTTTTTATTGAGCTGTTTAAGTTATGGGGACGTAAACAGACACCAGTTGTCAAGCAGTGGTGGGGGAGAAACACACACCCACACACACACACACACACACACACACACACACACACATACATGACAGGCTTCTTTCAGTTTCTATCCACCAAATGCATTCACAAGGCTTTGCCCAAGGTGCTATGCTGTAGGATTGAACCTGGAACCATGCGATTGGGAAGCAACCTTCTTACCACACAGCCATGTCATACTTTAGCTGAATGATATTTACAGATAATATTTTTGATTTCATTCTCAGGTTAAAATTGTTTACTTTGTGATGTAAAGATGAAAACAATAGATATTGGAAGATGAAGTGAATGAAAAAGAATATAATTTTCAATGATGTTCTCTTATTTGTCATTGAACTCTCTCTCTATTACTCATGCTCACTTCACACCTCCAGAAGAATGAAACACTTTAAATAATAAAAAAGAACAACAACATAAAACCTCAATTTCAGAAAATATTATGTATATCATGGTTTCGCTATAAACTTCCAATAATCTTGTAGTTTTCTAAAGAACCATGGCATTTCCATGGATACTGCTAGTTTTTATAAGCCATCTAGTTTTCCCAAGTTGAAATACATTTGCTAATCCAGTCGCTTTAAGTGTTACATGATGCTGATGTTGCTATATATATATATATATATATATATATATATATATATATATATATATATATATACATACATACATACACATATATGCACACACACATATATAGTGAGAATTTACAAAAACACAAAAGACGAAGACTTGTGTAAACAACAAGCAGATGTATTAGTTTAACGCTCGGGAAGTGAGAAAGTCTTTTACCTTTCGAGCCTACGCTCTTCAACAGAAAGGAGCACAGAAATAGACAAGGAGAGAAAATAGAAAAATACACACACACACACACACACGCATGCACGTGAGCTCTGTGTTGCTGGATTATATGGTTCTTAACACGTGGTCGAAATAAACGATACCAGATTTTTGAATTTTTATTCTGTATGTAAGTACGAACAACACAGGGCTCATGGGTATGTATTTTGTTTGTGTTTATGTGCATTGACCTGGTTATATTACACTGGCGATAGAAAAAGGATTGCCCCTTAATTTTGAAATCAATTGATATGGAATTGAACCGTTTCATGAATCTGTTTCGTTTATATGCACGAGTAAGGGGTTTGTTATTTTTATGGTGATATGTTAGGTAGTTTTCAGACATTGGCATCTTCTTCTAGCATGCAGTGTGACTCGTATACACACGTGTTTGCCCCTGATATATTAATTTTATATATTAATTTATAAATTGATTAATTTTACCATAACTGGTTGATTGCATGTTAACTACCTGATAAAAACCTAACGTAGATTTTATTCTCAATTTTTTATATACATACATACATACATACATATTTATATACTGAGGGTGATAAATTGAATATTAATTTAATTAACATCAATTTAAAGTCAGTGGCCTAGCAAATAAAAAAATCTGAAAATTCAGAAAAATTGTATTACATGCGTATAAGAAGGGATGACCACTAAGTGGACATCCAATATGCTAGAAAAAGATCACCTATGATCTAATCACAAAGAAAAAGCATGTTCTCCAGAAATAATTCAGCAAACACCAAAACATAAGCGGGCATATCGGATGTCCACTTAGTGGTCACCGCTTCTTATATGCATGTACATACACACACACACACACACACACACACACACACACACACACACACACATACACAGAGGCTGATATATTATATTCTTTTATTCTTTTACTTGTTTCAGTCATTTGACTGTGGCCATGCTGGGGTACTGCCTTTAGTCGAACAAATCAACACTAGGACATATTCTTTGTAAGCCTAGTACATATTCTATTGGTCTCTTTTGCCGAACCGCTAAGTTACGGGGACATAAACACACCAGCATTGGAGGGACAAACAGACACACAAACATATACACACACATACATATGTATATACATATATTTGACTGGCTTCTTTCAGTTTCCATCTACCAAATCCACTCAAAAGGCTTTGGTCGGCCCGAGGCAATAGCAGAAGACACTTGCTCAAGGTGCCACACAGTGGGACTGAACCCTAAACCATGTGGTTGAGAAGCAAGCCACTCCTGCGTGTAAACATATGTAATAAAAGAAGGAAAATATGAACAGTTTAAATAGTTTTAATATAGGAGCCAGGTCCAGTCAAACCATCCAAACCATGCCAGCATGGAAAATAGATGTTACTTGATGATAATGATGACACCAAGCTAGCAAAATATTTTCAGATTGGTGTCAAACTCCAGGTAAACTAAAGGAAAGGCCTGAAGTCGAAGTCCATCACAAGTTGACTTTGTAAATTCGTGGTTACCTTTCCCAGTTAAACTGGTCTTTTTCACAGAATGATATACAAGAACAAGCATAAATAATGTGTTTTACATATTTATTTATTTATGCATAAGATCTGTAAAACTTATTATTTCTGCTTTTTCTTGTATGTTTTGGAAGGCTTATGTAACATATTGAGTAAAACTCAGTTAATTGGAAGCACTAGTTAATTAATTGTATACCTTAATATATTGGATATCTAATCCCCTTAAATACAATACAACCTCTGCTGCTGTTATTGTGATATTTACTGGTTTCATCAATCGATTCCTCTATTTCTGTCACCCCCACCCTTACTTCTGCAGTCACCCCCTTCATCATTTTGACTCCTTTCTTCTTCTATTGTATTTTTTTTGGTTTTTGTTTTGCCTTCTTATCTTCTTTCATTTATGTATCTACTCCTCCTCTCACTCCCTAAACAAACTCTCTTCCCCCCCCCCCGCCCCTTCGTTTCCCATGACCATCAGCTTCATTGATCCTATTGGATTTTCATGACTCCAAAGTCGCACAACTCGACTTAATATCTATCACAACAGACTCCATTGATTTTTAACCTGTTTAATGAGCTCTCATACAATTCTTTGTGTGTGTGTCTGTGTGTGTAACTGTACATGTTCTATTGGTACATACTGTTCTACACTGCTTGTACTATTAACTATTTATTAGTACTTTGTATTATTGCTGTTATACTGCCCTCTTGCACTAAATGTGTGTGTGTGAGAGAGAGAGAGGGAGAGAGGTGGGGGTTGTGTGGAATGGCTGCCTGGCTAATGAGATGAGCTGATTGGCTTAAGAGGAGCTCGTATCTGGCAGCAGACGTTTCATATTACAGGATGCTAGTGTAAGTAACATCCAGAACTGTAGACTTAATCCTCGGCATAGCTCTTAAGTGCACCACCTGGCTCTTGAAGGCATTAGGTGTTCTCCACTTTGTAGGAAAAGTGTTTGAGTCTAATCTCTTGTCTGGAGAGTAATTTGAATCCCACAAGGCTTTGCAAAAAAAGGTCAAAAGCTTTTCCATTTCAATCACCAACCCCATGATAAACAGAAGTAAAGAGAAAATCGATCTGCTCAAGGCCAGTAATTTTAGCAGCTTTTGGGTGGGCAAATTGATTGTGCCAACTCTGGTTCTTGATTGGTACTTGACCATACCAATGTTTGATCTTAGATTGTAAAGAGCCAGAAGAAATGCTGTTGAGCATTCGATTCTTCATCATCATCATCATTTAACGTCCACTTTCCATGCTGTCATGGGTTGGATGGTTTGACTGGGGGCTAGTGAGCCAGATGACTGCACCAAGCTCTACTGTCAGTTTTGACATGGTTTCTACAGCTGGATGCCCTTCCTAACGCCAACCACTCTGAGAGTGTAGTGGGTGCTTTTTACGTGCTATCGGCACAAAGGCCAGTCAGGCGGTACTGGCAACGGCCACGCTCAAATGGTGTTTTCCTTGTACCACCGGCACAAGTGCCAGTAAGGCGATGCTGGTAACAATCACGCTCAAATGGTACGTTTTACATGCCACTGGCACGGGGGCCTACACAGCGGCCCTGGCCACGATCACGCTTGGATGGTGCTCTTAGCACTCCACTAGCATGGATGCCAGTCATGCGGTGCTGTCATCGAATTCGATTCCGATTTCACTTGCCTCAACAGGTCTCCACAAGCATAGTTTAGTGTCCAATGAAAGAAAGATTCACAACTTTAATAATAATCCTTTTTACTATAGGTGCAAAGCTTGAGATTTTGGCAGGAGGAAGTGGTTAGTTGATTACATTGACCCCAGTTCTCAACTGGTATTTATTTCATTGAACCTGAAAGGATAAAAGACGAAGTTGACTTCAGTGGAATTTGAACCCAGCGGATGAAACGAAGCTAAGCATTTTGCCTGCAGTGCTACTGATACAGCCAGTTCACCACTTTCGTTGTAATAATGATTTCAAATTTTTTTGCCACAAGGGCAGCTTGGGGGAGGGATTTAATTCAATTACTTCAACCCCAATGTATAACTGGTACTTACTTAATTGACCCCGAAAGGATGAAAGGCAAAGTCAACCTTGGTGGAATTTGAACCCAGAACATATTGGCAGGCGAAATACCTATTTCATTATTGCCCACAAGGGGCTAAACATAGAGGGAACAAACAAGAACAGACGAACGGATTAAGTCGATTACATCGACCCCAGTGCGTAACTGGTACTTAATTTATCGACCCCGAAGGGATGAAAGGCAAAGTCGACCTCGGCGGAATTTGAACTCAGAACGTAACGGCAGGCGGAATACCACCAAGCATTTCGCCTGACGTGTTAACGATTCTGCCAGCTCACCACCATACCTTTGCTGTAATAATATTGGTCATCTTAGTGCTTTATTGGTGGTTTATTGTATGGAAAGATGGATGTTAAATGATGATGGTGATGAATTGTAATTTGATGCCTCTCAACAGACCAGAGAAAATAAGTTAGTATTAGAAGCAGTAACTAAGTGTGATGGCTCGGAAAATAGATGGTTGTCTGTAATTGGCAACAATTTCCGTCAATTGACAAAATTCCTTGAGCTGTTTTAGTAAAATGATAGCTGTAGTAGAGATATGATGGCAATAGAAACTCTTGTGGTAATCAAGTTAAAACAGATTTCAGTTTAATAAGTTAATAACATCTAATATATGAAATGACAAGATAGATTGACGAAAAGTAGAGTTAAGCTGTGATGTGCATGTAACCTCAGTGTTGAGGTCAGTTTTGTGGATAGGGAAATGAATGTTCAACTATTGGTTGGTAGTAATGATGTTGGTGGTGGTGATGGTTGTGTTGTTGTTGTTGGTGGTGGTGGTTAGCATTTATTCTGCCTGGGTTTGTGTTTCTGTTATAACGTCAGTCAAGGCCTGTGTATCTGTCTGTGCCTTGCCAGTTTAAATAAAACCAGCTAAAATGATTGCAGGTTGTTATGTTTTGGCTTTGACATTTGACAAGTTTATTTTCTTGCCTGACTATTCAGTTATTGACAAGCTTCCTGTGCAAATAATGACAAGACACTTTGGCCATCAACTCAGTTGAAAGGACACAAAAAGATAATCTAATTTCACTGACAGTGTTTCCTTTTTAGATTAAAACCTTTTTTTTTTTTTACATTTGTTATATTTTTTGTGGGGTATTACCTAAAATAACTACAAGCATGTGAAGGAATCACTTAAAATAGCCCCATGGTATTATTTCAACTGCCCTAAGGCGGTGCGCTGGCAGGGTTGTTAGTGTATTGGACAAAAATTCTTATCAGTATTTATTCTAGCTGTTTAGGGTCTGAGTTCAAATTCTGCCAAGATTGACTCTGTCTTTGACCCTTTTGGTGTTGATAAAATAAGTACCAGTTAAGCACTGGAGTCAAGGTAATTTAACTACTTTTTCCCTAAAATTGCTGGCTTTGTAAATAAAACTTGAAATCATTATTTCACCATCTGAAGACTAGAAAAGCTGGAGTCTTTTGAATTACAAGAGCCTGGTGCAATTTGAGTTTATCTTTATTAAGACATTTAGTTCTTCCACCCTTTACACCATTTATTCCATGATCTACCATGGCTTTCCAGCTAGATTGGGATGCTATTTCCTGAAGAAAGCCACGAAGGAGATAGAGGCATGGCAGCTTAAGGTGGTTGGTCAGAGACAGCAAATGGAATCCTTCCACTAATTCAGTCCTCACTGCCCTTCTCAGGTGAAGCATACAGGTTAAGAGGGGAATTGCTTGGAACCCTGAGATTACCTACTGGTGATACGGAAGGCTTTCAAATATTGCAGTGGATTTAGAAGAGCTTGCAAAACCTCTTAGTAGGTTTTCTATGGCTGGATGCCAACCTTCATCTATTTCTAGACAACATATTTCCTCATGACCAGGCATGTTTTTTACACAAGACTGGAAATAAAGAACACGGCTCGTTTGACACTGATGCTCGTTTACAACCATCATGTTGTTGTTTGTTGGCATCCATTGTCTCGGGAGACAATGGAGTTGTGCATAAACTAATCCAGTCTGGTTTTTACATTTCCTGTCCTCTCCAGTTTTGTGCAGGCCTGGGCTAGATGTAAGAAAATCCTGGGAAGTCCAATTGTCAGGATTCCTCTCTCGACCTCGCTGGCGTAGTTCAAAGGAGTGCGGAGCATTACGTTTGGCACCAGCTTGGTTGCAGGAGCTGCCATAAGAGTGTCGAGTTGAACATTAAACAGCCTACGGGACTCCACTCCAGATTTCTTTAAAGGTTTCCTTTCCTTAAACCCTGGATAGGGGCCCATACCGGGTACTGTCAGCTGGAGCCAGCTGAGCCCGGAACTCGTGTCAGGCAGGGTCGTCACTCCCTGAAGTAGTGAAGAAAATTGCTACCCACTACCTAAAACCATCATGTAATGGTAGCACAAATACACACACGCACATTCATACATATATATTTATGATGGGTTTTCTTCAGTTTTCATCCATCAATTCCACTCAAAGGCTTTGGTCAGCCTGGGGTTATAATAAAAGACATTCGCCCAAGGTGTCGTGTAATGGGGCTGAATCTGAGAGTGCACAACCATGCCTGCACCTATTAATGTAAGAAGATGGTAATGGTGTTGCTTAGTCACACGTAAACCCTGTTTGAGGAGAAATGTGATCAAAAACATCTCAGTCATGACTACCCTGGTTTGTTATATGCCTGTCCTTCTCCAAGAAGGTAGTGTAATTTGAGGGACATTTGGCTGCTATTTCTAGCAGGTTGTGTGACCACACAGAGGCTCTCATTGGCTTGTATATCTAATAATGATTTTCTTAAGTCTTACAATCCCAATTTATAATTCTGCTACATTTGACATAACATTTTGTCCTTCGTAAGATTTATGTGGCAGATAAAAAAATTGACATCAGTCTTAGACCAATGAATGTCTTAGGAAGAACCAAACTAACGGCCAACTTGACTATTATGTAACCAAATGCCTTAGTTCTGTATTTTACTGGTGACCCATTCTCTACTCCCTTCTTCTCTGAAGAATGGTTATAGAATGGTGAAAAGGACAATGTTACTCAAGTAGAACTGGCATAAGAATTGGTCCAGAAGACGACTATAAAGCAAGCAGTTTTATAATTGCTTTCTTTAAATGTTAAGTGTTGGCATTTGTTTCAAAGAATTCCTTTCTGTCAGGAATTAAGAAAGATCACTGCACCAGGGAATTAGAAGGAAGACATATTGAAATGGAATTAATGAGAAGCTGTCTGTTGAAGGTTGGAATTGGTGAGGGAAAATAAAAGCTGTTGCTTTTCTATTGATTTTTGAAAGAAACCTGGAACATTTTGAACTCCTCTGCTTCCGTTTGGCTGGTTTTTGGTTGATTCCTATTAGAGTGTTAAGGTATGTATATGGAAGGGAAATAGAAAAATGGAGAGTTAAATATCATCAGCAGCAGCATTTAATGTCCATCGACCTTGCTGAGGTAGTCCAAAGAAGTGCAGAGCATTATAGTTGGCACCAGCTTGGTTGCAGGAACTGCTGGAAGAGTGTCGAGTCGAACACTAAACTGTCTACGGGGCTCCACTCTAGATTTCTTTGAAGGTTGTCTCCTTTCCTTAAACCCTGGATAGGGGCCCATACCGGGTACTGTCAGCCGGAGCCAGCTGAGCCCGGGACTCGTGTCAGGCAGGGTCGTCACTCCCTGAAGTAGTGAAGAAAATCGCTACCCACTACCTAAAACCATCATGTAATGGCAGCACAAATACGTGCACGCATGCTCACACACACACACACACACATACACACACATTTATACATATATATTTATGATTGGTTTTCTTCAGTTTTCATCCATCAATTCCACTCAAAGGCTTTGGTCAGCCTGGGGTTATAATAAATCTGAAAGTGCACAACCATGCCTGCACCTATTAATGTATGGGTTGGACAGTTTGACAGGATCTGATGGGTCTATGGGTTGCATTGTATTCCACTGTCTTATTCCTGCGTGGTTTTCTAAAGTTGGATACACTTCCTAATGCCAACCACTTTACATCAGGTACTTTTCTTATGCTACCAGCACTAGTGAGGTCACCTTGTCACTTGCAAGACTGTGAACCCCAAAGGATTGGAAGGAATTTGCTTAGAAATGAGCTGTCAGAAAGCATGCTAGAAGGGAGGGGGCAGAGCAGAACAAGTTTCTTGGTGTAAAGGGGCTGCGTGGTTACTCACATTTTAGAAGAGAGTGTGAGAATGAGTGAAGGGAGATGAAATAGTGATGAGGTGTCCAGATGGCCCCTAAAAGTATGAGGTGAGTAGGAGTGAGTGGGGACAGTGGAACTAGGAGTGGTTGGGGATTGCAAGAACGTATAGTGGGTGAGGAACGAGAGATGGGGAGAAGCAACAACAATGGCAACAAAAGGGTTAACTCTGAAGAAGTATGTGACATATTCATGTAGAGAACAAAAAGAACAATGGCAGAGCATTCTGCTTCGTCTTCCCAATCATTTATGCAATTTTTGACTTCAATATTTTAATATTTTCTCTCCAGTTTCCATTGTTACATAATTTAAGTGAAGTCTTATTTACTGTCAGTTTCATTTCCTTTTTCGTCGGCTTCAAGAATTTTTTTATTTTGCATTATTCAAAAAAAAAAAAAATTGATTTTCCGTGTGTAGCTGTTTCCTTTTTTTCTTTTCTTCTTTCATTCATATTTAATTCCACATGCACCTCTGAAGTTGTACAACACAGCTGCAAGTTATCGATAGAATAAGCACTAGGCTTACAAAGAGTAAGTCCTGGGATCTATTTGCTTGACTAAAGGCAGTGCTCCAGCATGGTTGCAGTCAAATGACTGAAATAAGTAAAAGAATAAAAGAGCAATACCTTAATGCCTCCATTATTATAAGGAATGTTTCTGTTTTTTAGATCCCACATTTCGGTTGTCTCTCTTTCTCCATCATCATCATCATTATAATCATCTTTATTTAACGTCCGCTTTCCATGCTGGCATGGGTTGGACGATTTGACTGAGGACTAGCGAACCAGATGGCTGCACCAGACACCAATCCAATCTGGCAGAATTTCCACAGCTGGATGCCCCTGTTGACAACAAATAAATTATTTCACACAGACTCTTCCTTGGCACTCACCTCTACCAAAATAAAGCTATTAGTTGATGTGAGAATTTAGAAACATTTTCACGTGCCACCGGCACAGCGTCGCCTTACTGGCACTTGTGCCGGTGGCACATGAAAAAAACTATTCGAGCGAGGTCGTTGCTAGTGCCGCCGGACTGGTTCCTGTGCAGGTGGCACGTATAAAACCCCATTTGAGCATGGCTGTTGCCAGTACTGCCTGACTGGCCCTTGTGCTGGTGGCACATAAAAGCACCCACTATACTCTCAGAGTGGTTGGTGTTAGGAAGGGCTGTAGAAACTCTGCCAGATCAGATTGGAGCCTGGTGCAGCCATCTGGTTCACCAGTCCTCAGTCAAATCGTCTAACCCATGCCAGCATAGAAAGTGGATGTTAAACGATGATGATGATGATGATGAGAAATAACATGAAGGAATTCTTCTTTTGGATGGTACAGCTCAAAGCAGATAGAGCTATAAATAACAGCATATAAATATTGGTTTGAAAAGTCCTTTTGAATAGTAAAAGTTGAAGTCTACCCTCAACTTTAATCAAAAAGATTTTAACCTAATACATCTACAGGCCATTCTTTATAGCTTTATCTGCTTCAAGATCTATGGATCTTTGGTACTATGTTTTGGTCTTGTTTCAGTCATGGGATTGTGGCCATGCTGGGAGATTGTCTTGATGGGTTTAGACGAAACAAATTGACCTCTACTTGTTATCACGATGTATCTGTTGTGTAAGAAGCTTGCTTCCTAACTACAGTGTTCCTAGTTCAGTCTCGCTGTGTGGCATCTTGGGCAAGTGCCTTCATACTATAGTCTTGGGCCAACCAAAGCCTTGTGAGTGGATTTGGTAGATGGAAACTTAAAAAAGCCTGTCGTATGTGTGTGTGTGTGTGTGTGTGTGTGCATGCATGTATGCGTGTGTTGGTGTGTTTATATCCCTGTGACGTAGCTGTTCAGTGAAGGCGACCGATAGAATAATAGCAACATTCTGGACTTACAACACTTTTGCATAATAGTAGCAAGATATATATATATATATATATATATATATATATATATATATATATATATATATATATATATCTCTCTCTCGTTGCTATTATGTTAAACTGTCGTATGTCCAAATTTACTCAATATTTATTTTTGCTTGAAATAGCCAGTTCTTTTGGTCAAACTATCGTATCTCCAGCTGCTTCAGATGGCAAGATATGAAAATTTATCAAAGTGTAGCACAACGGTTTTGCTATGGAATGGTGAAACTATTTTTTCATTTTCTGAAAAAGCAACGATTTGGACTTACGACACTTTTGCGTAATAGCAACGATGTATATTATTGTTTAACAACAATAGTATTGGCAGTACTTTGAAGTTTTGGCCAGCTGAGCCTTCATGGCACTCACAACCATTACCTGACAACAAAACAAAGAGGCACACGCACACACATGCTTGCATACATACATACATGTATCCACATACACATATGTACACAATAGGCTTCTTTCAGTTTCCGTCTACCAAATCCACTCACAAAGCTTTGAGTCAGTCTGGGGTTATAGTTGAAGACACTTGCCCAAGGTGCAATGCAGTGGAACCGAACCTGAAGCCATGTGGTTGGGAAGCAAAACTACTTAACCACAAAGCCACACCTGCACACCTATATAAGACATTCAAGACTAAAGAGAAGGAAGGGTGAGAGGGAGGGTGAGAGAGAGAGAGAAAAGGAGGAAGAAAGAAAAAAAGAAAGGAAGAGAGAAAGAAAGAGGAATAGAGAGAGGAAGAAAGAGAGAAAGCAAGATAAAGAGAAAAGGGAAGAGAAAGAAAGGGAGAAAGAAAGAAAAAGAGAGAAAGAGGAAGAGAGGAAGAAAGAGAGAAAGCGACAAAAAGAAAAAAGGAAGAGAGAAAGAAAGAGGACGAAAGAGTTAGAGAGAAAGAAAGAGAAAAAGAAAGGAAAGAGAGAAAGAGGAAGAAAGAAAGCAAGAAAAAGATAAAGGAAGAGAAAGAGAAAAGGAAAGAGAGAAAGAAAGAAAAAGAAAGAGGAAGAGAGGAAGAAAGAGAAAAAGCAAGAAGGAAGAAAGAGAAAGAAGAGAGAGAGAGAGAAAAAGAAAGAAAGAAATAGTTGGCTGCTCTAAAATGAGGCCATTTTATTCTTGTGAACATTTCTAGTAAGAAAGTTAAATCAATAAGAAAAGATTTTGTTTGGATAAACTGTGCGAAGAAATAGAAAGTGACTGGACACTTATATTTATTGATACAGAAAATGTGCTTTAGTTAACGGTCTTAGACAACTCCTGGCACTTGTTGTTCTCAACAGAAATATTCTTTTGTCCTTTGAAAGCTGTAAATTATAGTTTGGGCCATACTGGGGCACATGGTGCATATGGGGAAGGCATTTGTGGCTCTACTGTACTCATAAGACAAGTACAGTGAAAATCATTAGAATATTATATGGAAAGCGGACGTTAAACGATGATGATGATGTTAAATGATTTTTGAGTCATTTATGTATTTTTTTTTACTTTTTAATTATTTTATTAAAAACAGTGAAATTTCTGCTTGGCTGAGGAGGTTGAATTAGACCAAAGCATGTCCAGATTTGTCTCCACCCCCTTCTGTATTTGCCAACAGAATGAAAATATTAATTCATGAACAAAGTAGGATAGATGGAAACTGTGTGGAAACCTGTCACTTGGACTATTCCTGTAATGTAAAAGACCCAGCTTTGTCACATATGGCATCATGCTGGTTTGGTTTGAGAATTATGTTAAGGATATATGTGCTTGAGGAATGCTTGGCTGCTTACCCTTTAATTTAACCCTTTGGCATTTAAACCAACCATATTTGGCCCAAATATTCATTCTGTTTTGTGTTCAAATCAGCCGGATCCAGCCTCACACACCTACCCTGCAATGTCATTCTAGAAAATAGTCATGCCATCAACATCTGAAAGCTACAAGACAATGTAGAATTAATTTAAAACAGTGGGAATGAATAAGCTTTACATTTGCCAGAGCAATCATCGTTTAACGTCCGTTTTCCATGCTGGCATGGGTTGGACGGTTTGACTGAGGACTGGCAAGCCAGGAGGCTGCACCAGGCTCCAATCTGATCTGGCAGAGTTTCTACAGCTGGATGCTCTTCCTAACGCCAACCACTCCAAGAGTGTAGTGGGTGCTTTTTATGTGCTACTGGCACGGGAGCCAGTCAGGCATTGACCACATTCGGATGGTGCTGTTTATGTGCCACCAGCACAGGACCCAGTTAAGGGCACTGGTATTGACCACGTTCAGATGGCGCTTTTTATGTGCCACCAGCACAGGAGCCATTCAGAGAGCACTGGCATTGACCCATGCTTGAATGGTGCTTATGACGTGCCACCAGCATGGGTGCCAGTCAGGCGGCACTTGTATCAGCCACAACTACAATATGAATGCTAAAGGGTTAATGAATAAATGGTTTAGTTGACAAGTGGATTGGTGGTTTGGTTGAGTTGGTAAAGCATCAGATGGAATGAGCTGGTCTTTGTTTCAGTTTTGTATTGCACTGCAGAGTCCAGGAATTGAACATATAATCTTCTAATCCCAAACGGAATGCTCCTAACCACTTGACCATGTGCTTTTGTGACTTATGAAACAATGAGATTACTGTTGTTAGGCAGCTTTGTGTTACTCAGTTGATATTATTTTCTGAGGATCCCTTGAAAAACAAACAAACTAAAACAATAGGAAACAATAACAAAAAGATAAAACAATTGCAAGAGAGAGAGAGAGTGAGTGAGAGAGAGAGTGAGAGAGAGAGTGAGAGAGAGAGTGAGAGAGAGAGTGAGAGAGAGAGAGAGAGAATTAAACAAAATGATATTCCAATATCTTTTGTTACATATAATGGACAAATTGTTGTGGTATAGTTTGGAATCACGGTGGTTTTTATCTGTTTAACCCAAATTAGATGCGGAGAACGAGACGGAAGAGGGAGGGGAGGAGGTGAAAGAGGATCAAGATGGAGTGGTGGAGATTCATGTCTGCATCATACTTTGTTGCCATTCTCCCCCCCCTCTCTCTCGTTACCTTTTTTTTCTTTTCAATATTCTTTTATCTTTATTAATCACTGACTGTATTTTCTTTCATTTGGCAACAGCTTAGCAATCTCTTTTGAATGAAATACAATTGGAAGTCACTATAATGGCCACTGCATTCCTTTTGTTTCTCATCATCATTGTTATTAATTATTATTATTATTATTAATAATCATCAACATCATCATCATCATCGATACTATTACTGTTATTCTTGATACTGTTACTGTTAATTTTATTCTTCTAGTGGAAAGTTCCGCATATGAAGAACATGTCAAATGAATGGCAAGGGAAAAAAAATCGAAAAAAAAAAAAAAAATCTATTGTCCACTGATGAAACTGAATGAAGGAAGGAATAAGAGAAATGAAAAAAAAAAAAAAAAGCATATAATAGTCTGGGTTAAATGAATTGAGTTGAAGAATGCAAGAACCAAAAGTGATAGGTTAAAACAACAATGAATTTCATTGCTTAAGAATTTCTGTCTCTGGTTTATTAAGTCTATCACATACTTGGACTGGTTTTCCAAGTTTGGGAAGGATTAAGGTGGAATAATCCAGTTCAGGATACCAAACTACAGACATGCTATAATGTAACAAAAGGCGTAGGCATAGCTGTGCAGTGAGAAGTTTGCTTCCCAACCACATGGTTCCAGGTTCAGTCCCACCTGACCAAGTATCTTTTGCAAGGCTTTAGTCAGCCTCAGGTTGACTAAAGCCTTGTGAATGAACTTGGTAGACAGAAACTGAAAGAAGCCTGTCGTTGGCCTTCGTGCCAGTGGCACGTAAAAAGCACCCACTACACTCTCGGAGGGGTTGGCGTTAGGAGGGGCATCCAGCTGTAGAAACTCTGCCAGATCAGATTGGAGCCTGGTGTAGCCATCTGGTTTCACCAGTCCTCAGTCAAATCGTCCAACCCATGCTAGCATGGAAAGCGGACGTTAAACAATGATGATGATAATCTTCTGGAGGAGTTACCTCAATCCTTTATATATTAATAATAATAATAATAATCCCATTTATATTTTGATCCTCGTCTCTTGTGAGTATACCTGGCATTTTGCCACCATCTCTATCTTGCTGTCTCCTACTCTCTCTCTCCTTCTCCTGCACTTCTCTCTCCTTCTCCTGCACTTCTCTCTCCTTCTCCTGCACTTCTCTCTCCTTCTCCTGCACTTCTCTCTCCTTCTCCTGCACTTCTCTCTCCTTCTCCTGCACTTCTCTCAGGTTGGGTAACCATGTGTTTCCTCTGCAGCAGTGCACTTGTTTCTGTCTCATTATAACCTTTCATTTCATCATCCGACACAAGATCACCTCCTCCAGTGCCCCCTCCCCTTTTTTGTCTTGCAGGTTACTTGGTGACCCTGTCAGTGCAGGTACTTCTTAAAAAACATCCTGTCCACACGATAAAGTAGCTGGTGTTTGGAAGGGCATCTAGCTGTAAAAACTTTGCCAAAGGTAACCTTGCCTGTGCTTGTGCCACATAATAAGCACTAAGTCCACTCTGCTGAATGGTTGGTGTTAGGAAGAGCATCCAGCTGTAAAAATCCTGCCAAAACAATCGTAAAAGTCTGGTGCAGGCTTTTGCGTGGCTGGCTCTTGTGAAACCATCCCACCCATGCTAGCATAGAAGGCAAATATTAAACGATGATGATGATGAATAATAATGGTTTGAAATTTTGCCATAAGGGCAGCAATTTTGTGAGAGGGGATGAGTTGATTACATCGCCCCCAGTGTTCAACTGGTACTTAATTTATCGACCATGAAAGGATGAAAGGCAAAGTCAACCTCGGCGGAATGTGAACTCAGAACATAAAGATGGACGAAATGCGGCTAAGCATCTTGCCCGGCGTGCTAATGATTCTGCCAGTTCACTGCCTTAATAATAATAATAATAATAATAATAATAATGATAATGATAATAATAATAATAATTATTATTAATATTATTATTATCAAAGCCTCTACATAGTTGTCCAACCTTAACAGCCAAATGTCGTTCAAATTTTGTCAACTGAAAAAAAAAAAACAAAGAACACATTAGATAATGTAGTCCTAGATACATCATGTCTCAATAAAAGAGACAGCATGGTCACAGCTTAAACACCATTAATAATCATAAAAGCACAGGTAAACAACATCTGAATAATAATAATAATAATAATAATACTTGCGGTAATGGAATAATTTCTTAAATAAGCACAACACGTCAGATTTAAAATTATGGGTGGATGTGACTGATTTTTCTACCTTTATCTTCTTGTGCATTAGCAACGCTAAGTTAAATTGCTTCTACAACCAAGATAAAGTGCTAATGGTAGTAAAAGCACTTATTGAGCTTGTTGTTGCTGCTGCAGGTGGCGGTGGCGTTCAGTTGGTGTAGACGCTCTCATTGCTTGCCAGTGTAATGTTGACTTCCATTACAACTATATAGAAAGTAAACAATTCACAATACTGTAATTTTTTTTTTTTTATTCTTTCACACATACAACACATTTCAAATCTATAAAAACTTGTTTCTGTGTTTTGTCTCCATCAGTCGTTTTTCTCTCTGACCTCTTATCTTTATTCATATTTTTATTGTTCTCCCCGACAGTCCTGGGTAAAGGATAGGCCGAGACTGGGTGCCTGACACTTAGAATGTTGTCAGGCGCTCACTGACCTCTGCAAGCCGGGCAATAGGATGTTCCATTTTGGAGATTTAAAAAGGATTGGTAGCGGAGAAGTGTGACGAGGTCCTCGAGGAGACCCTAGGCGTCGATGAAGACAAACTGGCAAGTCTATTCTGGCGGGCTTTTCGCTTGGGGACCGTTGTGGATAATTTTCAGATGTCTTTGGCCTGGCAGTGCTACTGGGGGGGGGGGGGGGCTACTGGTTTGAGATAAACTCTACAGGCATGGATGTGCTGTCGGACGGGCCTGTCTGAGATGCTTGCAGAGCGACGAAACCGTTCTGCATGCATTCTTTCAATGTCTGGGCATTACTGACTTGTGGAGTTACGTCAAACAGCTGCTGTCATGTGTAGGACAGACCTGTCTGTTGTCCGAGTCCATAATGATGATTGCTCTGCCACCCTCCTTTAATCAGGCTGGCAAGGCAGTTTTCCTTTGTCTGGTGGTTGTGGCAAAAGAGGTTATCTGGTGGACAAAGCTGAAAGGAATGAGGAGAGAAACTTTCCTCTTTGGTAAAGCCCTCATCGATTTTGTTTCAAGTTTCACTTGAAAAGGTGGTGAGGGAGGTGCAGTCCTCGAGTGAATTTATGAAAAGGTGGGTGAAAGTTTTGAAAATGGCAAGAGTGGATGGTATCACTCACAGTGTAGACCTGTGAGTCAGAAGAAACACGTTGGAGTGGGCTCCCATCCTTGATACTGAGGGTGGTCTTGGATGGTGGAGGTTCCTTGATTATCCCTAGAGGTCCTCCTGATCCAGAGGGATCCTATCGTGATCCCTTTTTATTTTTCTGGTATCATATACTATGTATACTTCCCTTCTTCTAATATATATACCGTGTATACTTTTTTTTTTATCATTCTATTATATGTAAACTCCTACACTTTATGTCTGTCTATGTATTGTCCCCTCATCCTTCACCCTTGTGGCAAAAAGGAAGATGAGAGTAAAGAGGGAAGTGCTGTCTCGTAGCAAATTTCTTGAAAGGTGGGTGACTGTTGGTAAAATGGCCAGTATGAACGGACCAATTCTGAGGTTACACCTGTAAAAAAAAAAAAAAGGTAATATAAAAGGAGAAAGGGCTCTCTACCCCTCCTGACCAGGCTCCCATGGCTTTTATGGGTTTTTCCACGTGTAACCTTTCCAAGCGCCTCCCCCTATTGAGAGTTTTATTTGTTATATTTTTTGCTGTTATATTTGTTTACATGAACGTTTTCTTTTTGGACAAAACCCTTTGTACCCTTCGTCCTCTCTTTGTCCTGACATGTTTTTAATTTATATTAGCCCTTGTGGCCAATAAAACAAGAATTCTTCTTCTTCATTATTATTATTATTGAGGTGGTGAGCTGGCAGAATTGTTAGCACACTGGATGAAGTGCTTAGTGGTATTTCGCTCGTCGCTATGTTCTGAGTTCAAATTCTGCCAAGGTCGACTTTGCCTTTCATCCTTTCGGGAGTTAATTAAACAGGTACCAGTTGAGCACTGGGGCAGATGTAATCGACTTACCCCCTCCCCCAAAATTGCTGGCCTTGTGGCAAAATTTGAAACCATTACTATTATTATTATTATTATTATTATTATTATTATTAATAATATCCATGTGCATTATTATACAAACGTATGCACACACACACACTCATATATTTGTACCTGTCTTGAATGATTGATTGATGGGTTGATTTAGCTTCTCATGTTACTTAAAAGTTTCATTGATACGAAAGGCGGCCATGTCTTTGGACATTTGGAAGCAAGAATAGATGGATGGCTTTTCATGTCTATGAAATTAAGTAACACGAGGATGCAAGTCAACTTCTTACTCGATAAATACGATTCCAACTCTGTGTATTGCACATTACTTTGGTTCATTTGTTCACCAAATTGTATATGTGTGTATATATATATATATATATAAAAATTTATATATATATAGTTAAAAAAACACAAAAAACAATAACAAAAAAACAACAAAGTGAGGACGTGATACGGATAGTGTTATTGGACGCTCGGGAAAGGAAGGAGAGATAGTACGACGTTTCGGGCGGAGCCCTTCGTCGGAAAGACAGAAAGTTAGGAGAATGGAAAAACGGAGGAAGAGGAAAATGGCACCGATGCCCACGAGGTTACATTGTGAAAGGACCGGAAGAGGAGGTGGTGGGGGAAAAGTTCTTTCATATATATATATATATATGTATATATATATATATATGTATATATATATATATATGTATATATATATATATATATATATATGTATATATATATATATATATGTATATATATATATATATATATGTATATATATATATATATGTATATATATATATATATATGTATATATATACATATATATATATATATGTATACATGTCTCTTAAAGGATAGAGCTCAAAATCAATGCATTGAAGATACTTTGTTGCAGCAACAATTATAATAACAGAAACAACCACAATAAGCCAAACCTATGCACATTTCAATAGGGTATCCCGGAAAAATAAACCACATCATCAGATGTCTCGTAAAATATTGTAACAAATTACAACATATTACAAATTTCTGGATACTCCATCTCATCAGGGTCGCATTATTGCCATCACCAATACTATTATTAGCAAAACACACACATCATCCAAGAGGGTGAAAGAATAATCGACGGCACGCAACCTACCATCGTTATTTTCTTAGAGAATGTAAACAAACCAGTCAACCGAAATCCAGGCAAATCGATGCCGTACGACAAGGGTAAAAGTACTTGTTCGTTATGTAACTTGGAATTATTTTCCATACTTTTTTCCAAGGGTCACCTAGTTAATAAAATAACGTTTAAAGCTTACAGATGTCTACATATGTATAGACATACGTATGCATTTTATAAATAGGAATTACCGGAATGTGTATAGGCACAAGTTCGAAATTAAGGAAGAGGTATATTCATCTCTAAAT
Organism: Octopus bimaculoides; assembly: GCF_046866305.1. Lineage (NCBI taxonomy): Eukaryota > Metazoa > Mollusca > Cephalopoda > Octopoda > Octopodidae > Octopus > Octopus bimaculoides. The sequence continues at coordinate 10,006,428 of NC_142931.1, read as the reverse complement.
ATCTTACTGGAATTAGGTCTGTGGCGCAAATATATGAGTGTATATGTATATGGGTGTAGGTATACATGTGGAGACACGTGAGAGTGTATGTGTGTATATATGTATATATGTGTGTATGGAGACGTATGTGTATGTGTGTACATGTAAACATATATAAGCTTGTGTGTGTGTATGTGCATATGTATCGATGTATATATGGAGGTATAGCTATATGTATGTATGTACATATGTACGCATGTGAGTATGTATGCGTATATATGTAAATGTGTGTGTGTGTATCTGTGCGCGTTTATTTGGGTGCATGTGTATCTGTATGTGTGTATATGTATATGCATGCATATGTGAGTATATATGTGTTTGTGTGTATATGTGTTTGAGTGTATGGTTATACATAAAAAATACATATAAATATATATTGGTGTGTGTATCTAAGTATAGGTATATGTGTGCGTGGGGGTAGGTGTGGGCATGTGGGTGGTGGTGTGCGGTGCGTGGGCGTGGGCGGGTATAATTAATGAATTAATTAATACACTATCGTTATAGGAAGATCCGATAGGAAATCTTGATGTACACGGGGGATGAATTTTTGGCAAGGGATTTTTACGCTGTAAACCGGGCGGTGTACGTCGCTGGATTTCGGTTGACTGGTTTGTTTACATTCTGTAAGAAAATAACGATGGTAGGTTGCGTGCCGTCGATTATTCTTTCACCCTCTTGGATGATGTGTGTGTTTTGCTAATAATAGTATTGGTGATGGCAATAATGCGACCCTGATGAGATGGAGTATCCAGAAGTTTGTAATATGTTGTAATTTGTTACAATATTTTACGAGACATCTTATGATGTGGTTTATTTTTCCGGGATACCCTATTGAAATGTGCATAGGTTTGGCTTATTGTGGTTGTTTCTGTTATTATAATTGTTGCTGCAGTAAAGTATCTTCAATGCATTGATTTTGAGCTCTATCCTTTAAGAGACATGTATACATATATATATACAAAAACTCAACTGAGTTTTTGGCTAAGACTGTTAACAGATACTATATATTTTGTAAAATTTGTTTTATAAAAGTATATATTTAATATATATATATATATATATATATATATATATATATATATATATATATATATATCAATGTATTGATCAGACTCTTGGTTGTTGTTGTTTACCACTTGTCACAATGCGCTTCCTTGCATTGTTGTAGCTTTTGAATGATACCACCCTGCTGGCCAGGGCCAACATTTCCTTTGAATGAAACGCCAGTCCATCCCAGGGTTACCTATTATCTATCTATCTATGTATGTGTGTGTGTGTGTGTGTGTGTGTATCATTGTTGTCATTTCACGTCTGCTTTTGAAGCATGTTGCTTAGTCAAATTCGCCCACCATTTACTCCACAAATGCTTTGTTGTCAATGCTGCACTTTCCCATATCACCTGTTTCAACATAACTCTAATATATTATATACAAACTATGCCATTTCAATCCTGAGCAATGCCGGGTGTCTCTGCTAGTATTTAATTATAAAAATGTAAGAGGATTTTTTTAAACATCAAATGGTTATGAATAAAATAGCAATCAAAAGGGTCTACAGACGAAAAATGGTTAAGAACCACAGAGTTAGCCAATATTGTCCTTCTCCCCCTCCACCATGACTACCACCTTCCTTCAGTCTTTCCAGGCCTGTCTTTAGCATTTATGGCTCTACTTACCACACCATTCCATCACCATGTTATCTTCTGCCTGGCTGGCACTTTGCTACATCCATAGATCTGGGTGCTGGCTGCACAGAAGGTTGTCTTGTAGAAACACATTTCTAAATGTGTGTGTGTGTTAGTGTCTTCTTGCTTTGATATTGTGTGATTGCTGTAAACGAGTGTCACCGTTACGCAACTGGTGTCCTTTGTTTCCAGTCTTCTGCTGAAACATGTCTAGTCACGGAGAAATATTCCCTTATTTGGAAAAGGCTGAGAGTTGGAGACAGGAAGGTCATCCAGCTGTAGAAAACTTGCCACAACAAATTTTGCGAGCTTCAAAGTGTAAACGTGAAAATGACGTGTGCATGTGTGTGTGTGTGCTCTTCCTAACCCATTCACCCATTCTTATTTAGTTAAGTCAGTACTGGTTGACTTTCATGTTCAAACAACCTAGACTCCAGGACAAGATTACTTATTTTTATATATGTGTCTATGTGTGCATATGTGTTTTTATATATATATATGTGTGTGTGTGTGTGTGTGTGTTTGTGTGTATATATGTATGTATTCTTTTTGTAACTCAGCCTTGGTCTAATTAATCAGTCCTTTTTATCTGGAGGCCAGCCCTTCTTCCTTCTCCTCCACTCTCTTCTCTAAAGTGCACACTTTGAGTTCAACAACCGTTACATACTAACAACTAAATAAACTGACCTGATTGTTTCTCATTCATGTGTGAGCAGAATGAAATGTGTTTCATGAATATTTTTTCTCTGCAAAAACTGTTTTATCTTTATTGGCCGAGGGATTAAGGGAATCACCTAATGGCTTATACTTGCTGCTGCTTAATCAGTGCTTTGGTTTGGAAGAGTGTGGAATGAGGAACAGTTACTCCCTGGGATGTGAGACATGTTGTATACCATTCTTTTATTCTTTTATTTGTTTCAGTCATTTGACTGCGGCCATGCTGGAGCACTGCCTTTAGTCGAGCAAATCGACCCCGGGACTTGTTCTTTGTAAGCCTAGTATTTATTCTAGTGGTTCTCTTTTACCGAACTGCTAAGTTACGGGGATGTAAACACACCAGCATCGGTTGTCAAGTGATGTTGGCAGGGGGGACAAACACAGACACACAAACATATACATACACATATGTATATATATATATATATATATATGTATATATATATATATATATATATATATATATATATATATATGACGGGCTTCTTTCAGTTTCCGTCTACCAAATCCGCTCACAAGGCTTTGGTCGGCCCGAGGCTATAGAAGAAGACACTTGCCCAAGGTGCCATGCAGTGGGACTGAACCAGGAGCCATGTGGCTGTGTCTGTTTGTGTGTGTGTGTGTCTCTGAAATATAGTTGTGATGAGGAGTTCCTCATAAATCCATTGGATTAGAACTTCAATCTACACACACACTCGCACATGCACACACACACACACACACACACACACTCGCACATGCACACACACACACACACACACTCACACACACGTGACCTCATTCATGACCTCATTCATGACCTCATTAGTACTGATTTCATAGAAAAATGCACCTCATGACTCTGTTAAGTGGTTTAGTATTGGGATAGGTATCCAGCCATAGAAACCATTGCAGATTTGACATTCGAGGCCGATGCAGTCCTGTGGGTTTGCCAGATCCTGTTCATGAATGAAAAAGGAATTGAAGGGTTGATTCATAACTTACATTCCATTTCATTATATCTTAGTTTGTTTTATTTTTATATGTAATTGCGATTACAGAAACCAACAGCTCATCATTTGGCAAGAGTATCATCAGTACCCTTAGTTTTAAAATTTGATGATACATTAGTCCCTAATAATAATAATAATAATAATAATAATAATAATCCTTTCTGCTGGAGGGACAAAGCCTCAAATTTGTGAAGAGGGGACTAGTTGATTGCATTGACTCCAGTGTTTCACTGGTACTTAATTTATTGACCCTGAAAGGATGAAAGGCAAAGTCGACCTTGACGGAATTTGAACTCAGAATGCAGTGGCAGACAAAATACCTCTAAGCATATCTGCCAGCATGTTAATGATTCTGGCAGCTTGCCCTCTTATTACTATTAATAATGATAATAATAATAAAACCCAAGGGCCTATGCCAGGGGTGTAACCAGCCCACTTATGCGTACCTTTCCTTCATTGGACACTTAACTCTACTTGCGAGGCAAGTGAAATCAAAATCAAATCAAATTCATAAATTCAATGACTGGCACCTGTGCCAGTGGAGCGCTAACAGCACCATCCGAGCGTTATCGCTGCCAGAGCAGCTGACTGGCTTCCTTGCCGGTGACACGTAAAAAGCACCATTCGAACAGGATCGTTACCAGCGTTGCCTTACTGGCACATAAAAAAACATTTGAGAGAGGTCATTGCCAGTGCTGCTGGATTGGCTCCCTTGCAGGTAGCACGTGAAAAACACCATTTGAGTTTGGCCGTTGCCAGTACCGCCTGACTGGCCCTCGTGCCGGTGGCACGTAAAAGCACCCACTACACTCTCGGAGTGGTTGGCGTTACGAAGGGCATCCAGCTGTAGAAACTCAGCCAGATCAGATTGGAGCCTGGTGCAACCATCTGGTTCACCAGTCCTCAATCAAATCATCCAACCCCATGCTAGCATGGAAAGCAGATGTTAAACGACGATGATGATGATGACAAGATACTCTCTATACAGCAATTATCCAATAAAATAAGCTTCCACCACCAAGTCAGATGGCCAATGCATTACAAACTCAATACATGATACAAACAGTAATACAACAAAGGAATGCACCACACCTCATGGGAAAGAAAAAAACTGACGCAATAGAACATCAGGAAGATTTAGCACACTCCCAACAACTGGAAAAAACACCACGTAATGTTGCACACACCCCAGCAACACTGGGGTGTAACAGGTGAAGCAGTAGAAACTTGCTTGAAACCACCAAATGTTGAATAATAATAATAATGATGATGATGATGATTATTTCCAAAGGAGGTGCAAGGACACAAATTTTGGAGGAAGGGGATATAAACAGAGCAACGTATTCTTTACAGCTCTCTAGCCATTCTAATGCCCATCACACATTTTATATGTATATATTGTTGTTAGTATTTAATGTCCACTTTCCCTTGCTTGCATGAGACAGACAGTTTATTGAGGCACATGTTGTATAGCCGGATGCTCTTCCTATCACCAACCTTCACCTGTTTTCCAAGGAAGGTAATACTTCTCTGTGGCCAGACATGTTTCTGCAGAATATTGGAAATGATTGACACTGGCATTTGTTTACAGCTGTTACATGTGTCGAGACACAGGCATACTCCCACTCTCCCACACACACTCTCACTCACTCTCATACATAAACACCCACACACACACACACACACACACGCACACACTTACATACTTATGCATGCACACACACACACACACACTCACTCTCTCTCACACTCACACACTCTTCCTCTCTCACGCACACACACTCACACATGCACACACACACACTCTCTCACACACACTCTTCTCTCTCTCTCTCTCACACATTCCCTCTCTCTCACGTGCACACACACACACACTGAAATATGTGGTAAAATGTAGTGCTTCAAAGTATACTGGAGAATAGATATATACATACGGTTGTGTGTGTGTGTGTGTGTGTGTGTGTAATACTTTCAAGCTTGTCATTTTGTTAATTACCCCTCTCTAATTAGATTGTGATTGCTGGGGATAGTTGTGGAATAATTATCATCTTCCTGTGATCTATTTCCAAACTTTGAAGATATCAGACTAAATTGAACATGGAGAGGAGACCTACCCTTGCTCACTCCTCCTCCACCCCCCCTCTTCCTCCAATATCTTTCTCTTTCTCTCTTTAGCCATTTTGATGTTTCCCTGATTTGCTCCACTCGCTAGAAATAGCAATCATGTCTCCCTCAAATCATATTCTACTGCTTTAAAGAAGAAAACGACACGAATGTAACTTAGGGCCTTTTTGTTTCTAGATTCACTGCCTGGAACTGTAAAGAAGGAATGACCGTGATTTGAATGTCTTTGTCCATAGGTCATTGTCAAGGCTGACCAATGGGCAAAGACCTTTCTCTTTTAGCACTAACTGTCCACAACCCTCTCTTCTTTCCCTTCTTATTCTTCTTCTTCCTTTATTTCCTTTTCACTTTCCTACTCAGCCCTTCTCTTTCCATAACGCTCCTCCCTATCCCCCTCCTCTCCTTCCTCCTTCCTCCCCTTTCTCCTTCCTCCCTTTCCCCTCTCTCTTCTGTGTCCATATACCATCTTACTGGCTTCCTCTCTTTCTCTCTTGTCTCCCTTCTCTTTTCCTCTCTGATTCTTTCTCCTTATTTGACCCTTCTCTCCTGACTCCTTCTCCATCTCATTTCTTCACCTCTTCTGCTCCCCCTCTCCCCTTCCAAACCACCCTTCATCTCTGTTAATAATCAAGACTGAAGAAGTTTAAAGCCCTTCCTTTCTGTGGCAGCACCTCAGGCCTGAATAAAATTCATCTAGCTCGTTTGTTACACTGCTTTTCGTCATCGTCATTGTCATCATTTAATGCCCATTTTCCATGCTGGCATGCGTTGGATGGTTTTATCGGAGCTGAGAAGTCCAGGAGCCACACAGCAGGCTCCAGTTGTCTGTTCTGGCATGGTTTCTATGGCTGGATGCCTTTCTTAATACCAACCATTTTGCAGAGTGTACTGGATGCTTTTCATGTGGCACCAGTGCCATGAACTCTTGAGATGTGAGCCGGTCGTCCAAGTAGTCTTGTATTTGGTTTCATTCAGCCATTCGCTCTCCTAAATGACCTGATTTAACAATTGGGAGAAAAATGACAACAGATACACTATATTGAGTGAAGTGGGTCACTTACATAACACAAGGAAGTCTGGGACTAATTCCTCTACTTGGGTAAGGTTTCTCAAATTTGATCTCCAAAAAAAAAAAAAAGAAAAAAAATACTAACTAATTCCCCATCCACATTCTGTTCCCCCCACTCCCTCCCATCATTCACTCTTATTCTCTTTCTGCTGAGATTGAGGACAGGAAGTGTTAAACAAATATTAAAGATATGTCAGGAGTTATGAAAATGATAAGCAAATAAGGACATCAGATACAACAGAGAGCAGCCAGGCTAACAGCCATTTCAGAGTCAGGGGGGGGGGGGGGCGGTTTGTGTCCACTTCAGTTCACATTTTGTGTGTTTTTTCTATGGTGTTTTTGTAGGATTTTGTTTCAAGAGAAAGAGATAGTGAGAGAGAGAAAATGGGGGGGGGGGGAATAAAATGTGGTGGTGGTTGGTGGTGGGGAGAGAGACTTGTTTTAACAATCTGTGTTGTTGTTGTTGTAATAATAAGCATGGCTACATGTGTTTTCTACCAAACATTTTGTACCAAACATTTTCAAGCAACAAGAAAAATATAATCTCTCTCTCTCTCTCTCTCTCTCTCCCTCTCTCTTTCTCCCTCCCTATATCTCCCTCCCTATATCTCCCTCCCTATATCTCCTTCCTTCCCTCTCTCTCCCTCCCTATATCTCTCTCTCCCCTCCCTCGCCATCTCCCCTCCCTCTCCCCCCTCTCTCTCATTCAGAGAAATTGTTCATGAGTAACAAAAAGATGATTGCTTCATAAGCATTTAAAAGGTTTCAAACTATCTCTGTTGGCTCTCTCTCTCTCTCTCTCTCACACACACACACACATTAGATAATCTTTTCTACTCTTGGCACAAGGCCCGAAATTTTGCGGGAGGCGGGGCTAGTTGATTAGATCGACCCCAGTACGCAACTGGTGCTTAATTTATCGACCCCAAAATATTGAAAGCCAAAGTCGACCGTGGCGGAATTTGAACTCAGAACATAAAGACAGAGACGAAATACCACTAAGCATTTCGCCTGGCCTGCTAACGGTTCTGCCAGCTCACTGCTCTTACATACATTAGATAATGGCACCGAACATAGGCAAGTACAATTTCAGTTCATCTATGGCTGGATGCCCTTTCTAACACCAACCACTATGCAAGTGTACCGAGTGGTTCTTTTCATCACACCAGCACTCATAAGGCTGCTGAGTAACTTGCAGAACAAGAAAGAAAAAGAAAAAGGCCCCTCAACTAAGTGGGGGGTATTTTTAAGAGAGAGAGAGAGAGAGAGAGAGAGAGAGAGAGAGAGAGAGAGAGAGAGGGAGGTGGCTACATGCTAGGTGTTGAATGACTAAAGTATAATGGAGAGAGTGAGAGAGAGAGACAGACACAAGTGCCTTGCTACAAAAGGGGACATGTGGATATCCTGCTTTATATAAGGGTGGAAAGAAGATAAAGATAGTCGTATGGAGGGGCTGAAATATATCTTTGCTCTTAGATCCTCCACTGCTATCAGCACAATGGGCAATGAACCTTCTCCAGACACCCTGATTGCTCGTCCTCCTCTGCTTCCATTCAGGCCAACTTCCATGTCATCCTGGAATGTACTGCACCACATCTTCTTTGGTCTTCTTCTAGGTAATTTTCTTCTTACACACACACACACACACACACACACACACACACACACACACACACACACACACACATGTATGTGTGTGTGAAGAGAGAGAGATACATAAATAATTGAAGAAATGGCAGTTTTTCTGGCACTCTGACAATTCTATCACCTTGTCACAATAATAGGGGGCCAGTCAATTAGATCAACCCCAGTACGCAACTGGTACTTAATTTATTGACCCCGAAAGGATGAAAGGCAAAGTCGACCTCAGCAGAATTTGAACTCAGAATGTAAAGACAGACGAAATACTGCTAAGCATTTCGCCCGGTGTGCTACCATTCCTGCCAGCTCACCGCTTTCATGCCGCTACTAATAATGGTTCCTGACTTAGGCATGAGGCCAGTAACCTTAGTGGGAAGGGGCCTGTTGATTACCTTGACTCCATTATTCGGTTTGTACTTTATTTTATTGACCCCCAAAAGGACTTTGGAAGTATTTGAACCCAGAACCTTAAGAGACAGAAATAGTACCACACGGCATTCAACTGCCAGTTTACTTCCATTAATAGTTTCAAGTTTTGATAATAAGGCAAATAATTCTTTTTAGGGAGATGGGTTAGTTGATTATAATGACCCCCTTCATTTCACCAGCAGGGGTGTGGAGTCAGTCGGAAACAATTAAAGGGTAGTCGGAGTTGGTAGAACTATACTGACTCTGTTTCCGACTCACAATATCTTTATTCTTTGATATAAACCAGTTATAACCTATAGGCCGACTCAAAGTACAAGCATGTGCTTTATGAGATATGTAGACCACAATCACTTGATTATATAAAGAGGAGGTGGAGTCAGAGGTGCCAATAGTCGGAGTCAGAGTCCAGGTTTTTTGTTTTGACTCCACAGCCCTGTTCACCGGTACTTTATTTTATTAACCCTGGAGGGATGGATGGCATGATTTACTGCAGCTGGATTTGAACTCAAAGCATGAAGTGCCAGTGCTCTTATGATTCTGCCAACGTGCTGCCTTATGGGCTGTCTAAGTAATAAAATGAAAAATAAAAAAAAAATAAAAAAAGTATGGGAAGTGGGATGGAGACGACTGTGATGTTATTGTTTTGTAAATAATAATTCTTTGTTGTATTCTCACCTGTTTGCTAAACGTGTGTGATTCAGGTGAATGAGCTACCTCAAAGAAAAATAAAAGGTTATATACATATTTATGATGTCATGACTACTTCCTGGTGATTTGCTAGAACCAATGTAATAGTTTTTAACTTGATATTATTTTTTCTTCTTATTGTTACATAGATTTAAATGAATAAATAAATGTATTACTTTGTGACCAGAGTTTTACAGGAGAATTGGTTATGTACTCCAGGAGTGGGTTGACGTAAACCTTAAGCATTAACTGGTCATAATCTGGCCTAAATATTCTGCCTGTTTTATCTTCAAACTGGCCAGATCTGGCTTCTCATATATATATATATATATATATATATATATATATATATATATATATATATATATGAAACATGTGACAATTAGTTGGTTGTCATAATAAAAGTCAGAGTTTTGGATGCTGGGGCTGAAGTCTGCTCCGGCATCTCATCAGTTATCAAGACAGCCAGAGCAAACTTCAGCCTTGGCATCCGAAACTCTGAGTATTATTGTGACAACCAACTAATTGTCAGATATATTTATCGATAAATTCCTCTAATTTACATAATATTGAGGTCTCATTCATTCTTTTGTTGTCATGTTATTATTATTGAAATATGAGCCTGGTGTAGCCATCCGGTTTCACCAGTCCTCAGTCAAATCGTCCAACCCATGCTAGCATGGAAAGCGGACGTTAAACGACGACGACGATACGTACAGACATATATATATATATATATATATATATATAGTGCCCCTGGACTGGCTTGTGCGGGTGGCACATAAAAGACACCATTTCGAGCGTGGCCGTTTTCGTGCGGGTGACACGTAAAAGCACCCACTACACTCTCTGAGTGGTTGGCGTTAGGAAGGGCATGCTGCTGTAGAAACTCTGCCAAATTGGATTGGAGCCTGGTGTTGCCATCCGGTTTCACCAGTCCTCAGTCAAATTGTCCAACCCATGCTAGCATGGAAAGCGGACGTTTAAACGACGATGATGATATATATATGCATGTACATGATAGGCTTTTTTCAGTTTCCATCTACTGAATCCACTCACAAGGCTTTGGTCGGCCCGAGGCTATAGTAGAAGACACTTGCCCAAGGTGCCACACAGTTGGACTGAACCCGGAACCATGTGGTTGGTAAGCAAGCTCCTTACCACACATCCACACCAGTACCTATTATGAGAGTCCAATTTTTTGATCAACTAAATGATCCTACTCATTGAATTAACATCTGAAATGGCTGAATTTTCCACAAGCATGTACATCCTTAATGTGATTCTTGAGTAAAATCAGAACAACGTGACCCAGCTATACTTTGGAATTACAGGTGAAGTCCATCTGAAGGGGCTCCTGCAATGTCTCCTATAAAATTTCGTTTATAAGCCTTGAGTTAATCTGCAGCTGTTGGTAAAGACTCTTGCCCAAGGCGTCATGCAGTGGTATGGAACTGGGGTCCTTATGTTTGTGAAGTTAACTTTTTAATCATTCAGCATCCATATATGTACGACCTGTATATCATATCTTTTACTATATTTGGTAAGAAGTTTGCTTCCCAACCCCATGGTTCTGGGTTCAGTCCCACTGAGTGGTACCTTGGTCAAATGTCTTCTACTATAGCTGTGGACTGACCAAAGCCTTCTGAGTGGATTTGGTGGACGGAAACTGAAAGAAGCCCGGCATATGTTTGTGTGTTTGTCCCCCTCCACTGCTCGACAACCGGTGTTGGTGTGTTTATGTCCCTCTTTGGCAAAAGAGACCGATAGAATAAGTACCAGGCTTAAAAAAGAGATAAGTTCTGGGGTCAGTTCATCCGACTAAAAGCTTTTTAAGGCAGTGCTCCAGCATGGCCACAGTTAAATGACTGAAACAAGTGAAAGATAGTGGTAGGGGGAGTGAATGTGGAGGTAAGAGTGAATATTGTGATGACAGCTTTGGAAAGCGGTGGTGTGAATGATGATGATGGTGATGATGGTGATGGTAATGACAATGGTGGTAGTGATGATGATGATGATGATGATGACGATGACAACGATGATAATAAGCTGGGTAGTTTGCATGTAATTTAATTTATTCCTAATTGTCACATCAATTTCTTTGACAGCATTGTCCCAGCATCATCTGTGTGTATGGGATGAATGCGTACACAGGAGAGAGATAGATAGAGTGTTACTGTCTCCCTGACTTCAGTGACCCAGCTTTCTCATGGTGACAGCATTAAACTCTATTCCGGTCCAATGAAACCAAACCATTCAGAGACTCCCCCCCCCCCCCCCCAGCATGTGACTAATACTGTTTATTATTCTATTCCAATGAAATCCATTTAAACAAACAACCTTCTGCCATGGAACGACAGTTTATTTATTGTAATACCACCGATTGGCACCAAATAAAAACAAAAGAAGAGAAAGCGCCACTAGTCAAACTAGGCATCACGTGTATGAACACGACCACCCCCACAGAAGTTGAAATTGCACTAATTAGAAAGGACATGTCTCAGCCTACTTATTATTAATTATAAAATACTTGTCATATTTACAGCTCTATTAATTAAGGGAATAACAATTTAAAGCTTGTTCGTTTTAACCAGCTCTTCCAAAGTTAGTAAGTACTTCAGCAAAATAGTTTTTTTTTTGTTTTTTTTTTTTGTCCTACTCGTCTCCTAAGCCAGGGGTTTTCAAACTGTGGTCCGCAGACCACAGGGGGTCCGCAAGGACAAGACAAGGGGTCCGTGGACAGCAAATACTTTTTATGGGCAATTTGATTTTATATATGTTTTTTAATCAAAATCTTTTAATTGACAATGAACCTATTTGTTAAATACTGTTAAATAAATAATTGAAAAAATATGTTATTTTAAGCAAATATTTATGTATAAATTTCATAAGCGTTTATAATGGGGTCCCTAAGGTAAAGTCTGAAATATAAAGGGGTCCGCAATTCAAAAAGTTTGAAAACCCCTATCCTAAGCAACAGGAACTGATACGATGTATAAACCTGAGCTTAGTTTCCATTATGTAGAGTCTGTCACAGATGTATCTTGGACATCACTTCAGTATGGCAGTTGTTGACCTTCCAAAAAAAAAAAAAAAAAAACAAAGTTGCCGTGGCTCTGTGGCTAAGGAGTTTACTTTTAGGTCCAGGTTCATCCCACGCTATGGCACCCTGGGGAAGTGTGTTATACTAAGTCCCAGATCGGTCAATCCCTTGGGAAACTGTGTAGAAGCCCATTATTGTGTGTATTTCTACTGAATTTGTCTCCTCCTACCACAACTACTTGACAACCAGTGTTGGTCTTCTTATGTCCCTATTAACTGATAAAGTACGAGATTTAAAAAAAAAAATAAGGGCTGTGGTTGATTTGTTTGACTAAACCCTTCAGGGTGGTGCCCCAGCACTTTTTAATCCCTTAAAAACCGATGTAGGGTCCTTAAGGATTAGCTTGCTTTTGCTCTCAGTTGACCCGCCATTTTCTCAAATGTTCTCTTACATCTAGACCTTAAAGACTATAGCATATCAGTCCCCGTCATCACAATCATCACCATTTAACATCCATGTTTCCTTGCTTGCATGTGTCAAACAATTTGTCAAGACAAATTTTTCTACAACCGGATGCCCTTGCTGTCATCAACCCTTCATGGTCAGACGTGTTTTTAACAGAAGACTAGAAACAGACAGTATTGCTTGTATAATGGTGATGCTTGCTTACCTCCATCACATGATGTCAAGACAAGCATTAACACACACACATATGAGGTGACCCATGAAGTCTGGGTACCAATTCGATTCTTTCTTTAGACACTCAAATTCAGTCTGCAGAATAAAAAGACAAGAATTGTGTATCCAGTCTTTAGAGTCACTCTGTATATACATACATATATGCATACATACATACGTACATATGTATGTATGAATTCACAGTCTGTATCCAGACTATGAATTCATATTCCTACAAATAATAATTGGAGCACTCGGTTTGGTTAGTAAATGCTTAAAGGAGAATCTGGATAAACTGGGATTTTCAAAAAAGGAAATCGACCGGCTCATTCGTACATTACAAGTCCAATCTGTAAGTGGAACAGTAAAAATATGCAAGACTTTTCTCAAGTTCCAAATGTGAATTTGTCTGTGTTAACTACGTCCCAAAGATGGAACCTTGTATCTTTGTTGGAAACTGGCTCCCTCCTCTGTGGAAGATTTATAATAATTAAAAAATAGAAGAGACATACATACATATGATGAACTTCTACACAGTTTCTACCTACCAAATGCATTCACAAAGCTATGGTCGGCTCCAGGCTATAATAAAAGGCATATGAGCAAGATGCTGAGCTGTGATACCGAACCTGGGACCATGTGGATGAAAAGCTTGCTTTTCAACCACCTAGGCACACCTGTGCCAGTCTTGTAGTTGTTATTTAGCCACAGGTCAACTGATTGGGAAGATTAATCATGATCATTAGTATTCCAACAATGACCACTTCATCTTATTCCCAAACATACTGTCATGAAATCATTGCAATAAGAAGGCAGAGAAGGGATTTAATTAAGACCCTGGACTCTGTGAACCCTTCATGGAATTCCCCAGAAGGCACAGGCAGGACTCTGTGGCTAAGAATCTTCCTTTGCAACCAGGTGCTTTCTGGTTCAGTCCCATTGCATGGCATCTTGAGACCCCGAGGCCAACCAATGCTTTGTGATTGAATTTGATAGACAAAAGCTGTGTGGAAACCTGTCGTGTGTGTGTCTGACCCACCACAACTGTCTGACAACTGGTATTGGTTTGTTTCCATTCCTGTAACTCACTTCACCAAAAAGGACAAATAGAATGACTAAGTGCTTAACGTAGAAACAAAATAAGTTGTGGGGTTGATTTGTTTGGCCAAACCCTTCAAGGTGGTGCCCCAGCATGGCCGCAGTCATATGACTGAATCAAGCAAAAGATTAAAAGATAAATGCCCAGGAAAGAAACCAGTTCGCTTTCTTTCTTCCTATCGCTCTGTGCAAGGAGAAAGGACCACGCAGAATGTTTGTTTTAGTAACACGCCATACAAAACTCAAACCTAGGACAAGAGAGGTTTTTTTTAAAAATAGAAATAATAATAATAATAATGATAATAATGATAACATCAAATAGGTAAATAACTAAGATATCTTTCACACACACATTGCAAGACTACGTTAGCTTAATGGGAGAATCAACACACCCATTATTCTTCTTTGGAAAAAAAAAAAAAACTGCTTTCAGTAATATTTCTATACATAGATAAATAGCAGCTACTTCACTAGCCTGACCACACACGTACACATATTCATATGTAAATATATTAGAACTTTCTCTGATCTCTAGGTGCATGTGTAGTTATGTTTGTAGCTATGACAACATGTGATTTGGAAAAAGCTATCCTGTGCGTCATATATGTGGGGGTGTGCTGAAAAATTCCTGGCTTTAAGGATATTGTGAAAGGTTTAGCTGGAGGCCCAACCTCCCATGTTCTTTTACAGGGCTTTAGAAAAACTGAAGGACCGTTGCAATGTGTGTGTGAATCTGAGATGGGAATATGGTGAATGAAATCATAATTAACTGATGCTTCTGTATTTTCTTTTACCCAAAGCCAGGAACTTTTCAACACCCCCTTGTGTGTGTATGTGTGTGTGTGTGTATAGTTTACTTTATTGCTAGGGTAGGATAAAAATAAATACATTCTTTATTCAGTGACATTTTTTCTCGATTTCTCACGTACCAGTGTTTTGTTTTCAAATAGAATTAACGACATGCCTGATAATTGCTTGGAGACGCACGGTATATTATATAAATCTGTCTAATCTCAGTGTCTCCATAGCCAGAAACTATTTGGTGTACATTAAATGATATATATATATATATATATATATATATAAAACAAAGTAAAGCTGTAAGGTACTGCACGAGTGAAAATATATATGAAAGAAGGTTTGAAAATGCAAAGGTCTTTTAGAGATGTTTATTGACTTGACCGGTTCCACTTTTTTAGAAAAAGATTATCACAAGTAAAATGTAAAGCTTTGTATAAGCTTTGTTGTGTTAAAAAATGGTTGTCACAAAAGTATTTTAATGGAATTGCAACTATAACATCTTTATACATTTTTATTTCTATATTCATTCATTCTACTATTTCCCTATATATTCCTTATCTGCTTCCATTTCCAAAATAACTCCTTATATTGAACTCTAATATTTCCCTCTATTTAACCATCTCACATCGTCTCTGACGAAGAGATATCCCTAATATCCCAGAAACAGCTGTGAGACCAACTTTCTCTTTATAAATGTCCTGAGAATTCCACAGTCTTGGCTTTGTTGTCTCATTTTATTTAAAACAAACAAACAAACTCACATACTCTCTCTCTTTCTCTCTCTCTCTCTCTCTTTCTCTCTCTCTCTCTCTCTCTCTCTCTCTCTCTCTCTCTCTCTCTCTCACACACATGCATACACACAGACAGACAGAGACAGACGCAGATACACACAGACACTGGCAGGCATACAGATGTAGATACTCTTTTTTGGAATGGTTGAAATTGAACAATCTAGAAACTAATGTTACTTTTGTACTTATAAATATATATACATGTTCCTTTTTGGAATGTTTGATCTCAAGGCAAAAAATGCTATGAAGAATAACGCATAAATATTGAATTAAGAAACCCTTTTGATTGAGAAAATACCAAAAGCTGCTGGTGGGACATGAACCCACATCTCCAAATGGATTTTTAACCCAATATTTACACACTATCTTTATAGTTTTATTTGCCTCAAGACTAACCGTTCCAAAAACAAATTGTTTTACTTTCACTCGAATGCTCAGCTTTATACAATTCTGTGATAACTGCATGATTCTTCGAATCCACTACTCATTTGTGCACATTCACATATGTATATATCATCATCACCATCGTTTAATGTCCGCCTTCCATGCTAGCATGGGTTGGAAGATTTGACTGAGGACTGGTGAACCAGATGGCTGCACCAGGCTCCGATCTGATCTGGCAAAGTTTCTACAGCTGGATGCCCTTCCTAACGCCAACTACTCCGAGAGTGTAGTGGGTACTTTTTACGTGCCACCAGCACAGGAGCCAATCAGATGGGCCTGGCATCAATCATGTTCGGACAGTGTTTTTTATGTGCCACTGGCATGAGAGCCAGTAAGCCTGACCTGCCATCGACCCACGTTTGGATGGTGCTTTTTACATGTTAGTGGCACAGGAACCAGTCAGGGGATACTGGGCATAGCTACGATTTTGGTTTTACTTATATGTATACACACACACACACACACACGCACACGCACACGCACGCACACACACACACACACACACTTAAAAGATCAGTCTTGGGGTACTTCGTGGAAGGGTTTTGCCAAGCAAACCAACCCCTGTACTTATTTCTGGGTCTGGCACTTTATTCTGTCAATCTCTTTGATCAAACTGCTAAGTTACAGGGATATAAATAAACCAACACCAGTTATCAATTGGTGGTGGTGTGGACACACGCACACATACATATGTGAGGGGCTTCCTTACAGTTTCCATCTATCAAATTCTCTTGTGAGGCATCGGTTGGCCGGGAGCTATATTAAGAGACACTTGCCCAAGGTACCATGCAGTGGTACTGAACCTGAAACCAAATGGTTGTTTGCAAAGCTACCACATTAATCACACACACACAGCTCTACTTTAACATAAGAAAAGGAAAGATAAGAAAAGAAAAATCGAGCCAGGCAAAAATCAAACTTGAAATCAGTCATGCTTGACCTTGAACCAGATACCATGGCAGGTGGAGGTGAGGGTGTTGGAAGGGAAGAAACATTAATCTAGTCTGGCTTTTTATTACTTGCACCAAATGGACCAGTGCTATTATTGGAAATTAATGTGGTTTTTTTGTTTATTTATTTCTATTTATTTCTATCATGCAGTAACTACATTTGGTTGTTGGTCAAAATTAGTGTGTGTATGGCTATGTGTATGTATGTCATCATCATCATCATCGTTTAACGTCTGCCTTCCATGCTAGCATGGGTTGGACGTATTTATATATATATCTTGAGAGACGTTTGCACTGGCATGGTCATGTACTACGGATGGATGAGGAGAGCTGTGTGAAGAAGTGCCACTCCCAAACAGTTGAAGGAATCCGGGGTAGAGGGAGACCCAGGAAGACATGGGATGAGGTGGTCAAGCATGACCTTCGAACGTTGGGTCTCACAGGGGCAATGACGAAAGACCGAGACCTCTGGAGATATGCTGTGACTAAGAAGACACAGCAAATAAAGTGAGTTCACGGCTGTATCCTACACCAGCTTCAAATAGCCAGCCCCAGCCCATTCAAGTACCTTGGATTGTAGGACAACCTGCTGTGCTTACCTTGGATTGTAGGGCAACCTGCTGTGCTTGTGAAGAGACTTATTGAGTCAAGTACATCAACATCAAAATGAAAATCAAATGGAAATTGTAGTTGTGGTAAAAAGCACCATCCGAACGTGGCTGATGCCAGCGCCGCCTTGACTGGCTTCCGTGCCAGTGGCATGTAAAAAGCACCAACCGATCGTAAAAAGCACCAACCTACACTTATACCATAATATATATATATATATATATATATATATATATATATATATATATATATATATATCAAAAGGATGTATTATAACACTATTCCACAGCCATACCAACAATCCAACATACCTCCATCATCAGTTGCCACATGGATATCATTATGGTTTTGACACCTGGGCAGTACCATTCAATCCGGCGGGGTCAACAGCACTAAAATAAGTGTTGTTTGGGAACAAAGAAACCACAACTTTCAAACACATTTACCCTATGCCCAACCATATTGATAAATAAATTCCATAAGTAAATTACAACCACTCCTAAATACGTAACTAAACAGTGACAACTGTATTAAGTTATACAAAATTATAATCCCTACCGTCTACCGTAGTGTAATATAAATCAATATATAAGCAGGATTAAACACTAACTTTAATTAAACTACAACAAAGAGACATTTGAACCAGTGTACATTGTATCGGTATTAACAGTAAACTGCAATATTTAAGTTGTATGCTAAATTACGATCCATCTTTAAGTCCATATAAGTAATAATCCCACCGGTCTTCCATACATACTACTATAATGAAAGTCCAAACCTTATAAAAAATTTTCCAAAATAAAACATGATTGAAATTAATTTAACTAATGTTTTTATGAGTGAAATAATTATTTCATCATTTAAAAGTTAATATCAAAACACTACGTACTCATTACAAGTTATAATACTAAATTACCAGTGACTAATATACACTTAAATTTTATTAAATAGGAATTAATAAAAGTACTTGTAATAAACGGACATTATAAACCTTGCTGTTTTTAAAGCTAATTAAACTGTTTAAAAGACAATAAAACTACAAGTATTAAAATTAATCAGACATGCAGCTCCCTCACCAAGAATTTAAAGAGCAACCAAATATTGATGACGGACTGCGTAATTACGACTTTCTCAATTGTCTCAATACTGATGACATAGTAAGCAAATAACTGGAATCATAAACAAATATTTGCTAAGCTGAAGACTAGATATTACCCCATATTTATTTAAAATTTCAAGTTTCCCACCTAAACAGTGATTAAAAGTTTTAACCGACTCTTTAACTTGTTTCAGTCATTTGACTGCGGCCATGCTGGAGCACTGCCTTTGGTCGAGCAAATCGACCCCAGGACTTATTCTTTGTAAGCCTAGTACCCATCGGATCTCTTTTGCCGAACCTCTAAGTTACGGGGACGTAAACACACCAGCATCTGTTGTCAAGCGATGTTGCGGGGACAAACACAGACACACAAACATACACACACACACACACACACACACATACGACAGGCTTCTTTCAGTTTCCGTCTACCAAATCCACTCACAAGGCTTTGGTCAGCCCGAGGTTACAGTAAAAGACACTTGCCTAAGGTGCCACGCAGTGGGACCGAACCTGGAACCATGTGGTTCGTAAGCAAGCTACATACCACACAGCCACTCTTACGCCTATATATAACGATTTGCTCTGCAAAAACAACTTAACCAATATATAGCCCTTGCCAGTACCGCCTGACTGGCCTTCATGCTGGTGGCACGTAAAAGCACCCACTACATTCTAGGAGTGGTTGGCGTTAGGAAGGGCATCCAGCTGTAGAAATTCTGCCAAATCAGATTGGAGCCTGGTGTAGCCATCTGGTTTCACCAGTCCTCAGTCAAATCGTCCAACCCATGCTAGCATGGAAAGCGGACGTTAAACGACGATGACGATGATGATGATGATGATATATAGGCCTCCATTCACTAAGTGGTGGGGATGTAAACACACCAACACCAGTTGTCAAGCTGTGGTGGTGGACAATACCCTCCCCACCCTATATGACTGGCTTCTTTCAGTTTCTGTCTACCAAATCCACTCACAAGGTTCTGGTCGGCCTGAGACTGTAGTAGACTGAACCCAGAACCTTATGGTTTGGGAGCAACCTTCTTACCATTCAGCCACATCTGTGCCTATATGTAAATATGTGTGTGTCCCCTCCATCCAGGTGCGTCTGAGACTGCTTGATTGCTTCTCGGCATCTTTCTTCGTCTTCCCATTAAAGAGATACAGTTATTATTGATCTCTCATGCTGCCTTGCAACATATTTCTACATGAAAATGTCTTCTCATTATAATCAATAATTCCGTTGATCTTCACCTGTTTAATGCAGGTGGCGGTAGCAGCGGTGGCGGTGGTGAGGGCAAAGCCCTTTATGCTCGCCCTTCCTCACCCCTTACACATAGCAGTCTCAAGGACTTCTCTGTTGTAACAAAATAAAATAAAATAAAATGGCCTTCCCTTTATTCATATTGCTACTACGACTTTACTCCATGCTTCCACTCCACTTCTGCTCTCTCTCTCCCTATCCCCCTCACTCCCCCCTCTCTACTATTCCTTGTTAATTACTTCCTCATACCTCACCTACTTCCCTCTCTTAGTTTTCTCTGTAATTCTCCTTCTCTCTTTCTCGTATTACCCCCTCACCATCATCACTTTTTTTATCTCCCACCCCTGTCGTTCTCCTCTTCCTCTTCTCCCTGTCTTCTCCTCTATGCACTTAGCTTTTTTTTTATTTGTAGCTAATTAATCTAATTATCTTAACTGCACCAACCTCACCTTACCATCCTCCCCCAGCATCAACCTCACTTCTCCCTTCTGCACCAATTCCACCCCACCCCACCCCCACTCTGCTATTACCAATTCCTTCATATCCTTTCCAACCCCATCACCCAATTGTTGTCTGTCTGGTGTTCCATAATCAAGTTGTAGAACATTGAAGTCTGATGTGTTTGTTGATGAAGAAATAAATTAATGTTTAGATTGAACATGGGCATAGGTGCAGGTATGGCTGTGTGGTAAGAGTTTTACTTCCCAACCACATGGTTCTGGATTCAATCCCACTGTGTGACACCTTGGCCAAGTGCCTACTACTGTAGTCTTGAGCCGACAAATACCTTGTGAGTGGATTCGGTAGACGGAAACTGAAAGAAGCCAGTATGTACTGGGTGCTTTTTTTTGACCTGGAACCAGCACTAGTGAGGTTACCATGTATCTTCCAAAACTAAGAATCGCGAGAGAAGTGATTTTGTACTAGGAGATTAAAGGGTTAAAGTGTGAGAGAAGGGGTCAGAGCAGAATGGGGTTTCTTGCTGTAGTGAGGCCTGCATATCTACTCACATTTTAGAAGAGTGGTTGGCAACGAGTGTGGAGTGGGGGAAGATATATATATATATATATATATATATATATATATATATATATATATATATATATATTATATATCATCATCATCATCATCATCATCGTTAACATCCGCTTTCCATGCTAGCATGGGTTGGACGATTTAACTGAGGACTGGTGAAACCGGATGGCAACACCAGGCTCCAATCTAATTTGGCAGAGTTTCTACAGCTGGATGCCCTTCCTAACGCCAACCACTCAGAGAGTGTAGTGGGTGCTTTTACGTGTCACCCGCACGAAGGCCAGTCAGGCGGTACTGGCAACGGCCACGCTCGAAATGGTGTCTTTTATGTGCCACCCGCACAAGAGCCAGTCCGGGGGCACTGGCAACGATCTCGCTCGAAAACCCTACGAAGGCCAGTCAGGCGGTACTGGCAATGGTCACGCTCAAAATGGTGCATCTTATGTGCCACCCGCACAAGAGCCAGTCCAGGGGCACTGGCAACGATCTCACTTGGCTTGCCGGGTCTTCTCACGCACAGCACATTTCCAAAGGTCTCGGTCAGTAGTCATCGCCTAGGTGAGGCCCAATGTTCGAAGGTCTTGCCTCACCACCTCAGCCCAGGTCTTTCTGGGCCTACCTCTTCCACGGGTTCCCTCAACTGTTAGGGTGTGGCACTATATATATATATATATATAGATTGATGCCATGACTGATGCAAGTGCTTGGTGTCACTTGAAAAGCACCATTCGAGTGTGGAGTGGGGGAAGAGATAAAATAATGGTTGATGAGGTGTCTGTGGGAACCCTCAAGGTATGAGGTGATTAAAAGTGTGTGGGGGCAGAAGAACAGGGGTTGTAGGTGAGTAGAGGCTGCAAGGGTGTATGGGGGGAAATGAACAAGATCTCTAATTTTAAAATGTTCATATTTAAAAACCTTCCATCGTAATTATATGTATATAGGTGCAGGTATGGCTATATAGGCTGCACCATGTCTGTGTGGTTAAGAAACTTGCTTTAGATAGGACCATATGGTTTAACCCTTCTCTTACTATATTTCTCTTGATTATTTTCACTCCCTTTATTTTAGTTAATTTTGAAAATGAAGAATTTATTAAAATAACTTTGTTATTATTAAACTGGTGTTTGGAACAAGGTCTTAGATTTTACTCTTTTACTCTTTTACTTGTTTCAGTCATTTGACTGTGGCCATGCTGGAGCACCGCCTTTAGTCGAGCAAATCGACCCCAGGACTTATTCTTTGTAAGCCTAGTACTTATTCTATCGGTCTCTTTTGCCGAACCGCTAAGTTACAGGGACGTAAGCACACCAGCATCGGTTGTCAAGCGATGGTGGGGGACAAACACACACACACACACACACACACACACACACACACACACACACACACACACACACACACACACACACACACATATATATATACACACATACACACATATATATATATATATATATATACGACGGGCTTCTTTCAGTTTCCGTCTACAAAATCCACTCGCAAGGCATTGGTCCGCCCGAGGCTATAGTAGAAAACACTTGCCCAAGATGCCACACCATGGGACTGAACCCAGAACTATGTGGTTGGTAAGCAAGCTACTTACCACACAGCCACTCCTGCGCTCATTTTGGAGAAAAATTTAATCAGCAAAGTTCATACTTTGTTCTCAGTTAACAAAATTGGACTGCTCTCTCTCATTCCTAGCATGTGTTTTATCTTTTACTTGTTTCAGTCATTAGACTGTGGCCATGCTGGAGCACCACCTCGAAAGATTTTTAGTTGAATGAATCGACCCCACTACCTTTTTTGAAAGCCTGGTACTTATTCTGTTGTTCTTTTCTGCTGAACTTCTAAGTTAGGGGTGGTGGTATGAATACACCAATACTGGTGTATTCATACCAGCTTCCACCACACTCTGAGTGGTTGGTGTCAGGAAGGGCATCCAGCTGTAGAACCCTTGCCAGATCAGATTGGAGCCTGGTGCAGCTTCCCGGCTTGCCAGTCCTCAGTCAAACTGTCCAACCCATACTAGCATGGAAAGTGGATGTTAAAAGGTGATGATGATGACGACGATGATGATTGATACCCAGTCTGCCATTATCTGTCTGTTATTTCATCGAGTCACTGTTTTATCAAATTTAATCCCTCTTTAGATCTGAACTGCCATTTTTATATTACAATATAATCTCAGATCATCTCTTTCTGTAACTGAACACCATAAAAACAAAAACAGTAGCATTCGTTGCTCTACCGATTCTATTAAACAACAACAGTGATGATATGACAGTACTTGGAATCGGTGTATATTTCCAGAAATCTGTAATCTCAAACCATAATTGTTTTTCCATTTTTCTCCCTCCCCATTTTTTTCCCCCCACCCATTGTTTTATTCATTTTACACCATAAACACTTTTAAAGGAATTTTTTTTTTTTATCTCAGGTGAAAAGGATGAAGAGACAAATCCAATAAAACACCTTTTTTTTTATTAGTTGTTGTTTTAAGCGTCACCACCACCATCACCCCCACAACTGACACCACCACTACTATCACCATCACTACTGCTCCCATCACCACCCTACCACAGCCATCACCACAACCACCACCATCACCTCCACAACTGACACCACCACCACCACCACTATCACTGTCACCATCATCATCACTACCAACAACAGCCACAACTGCCACCACCACCACCATAACACTACCACCACAACCACCACCACACCACCACCACCACCAACACCACAACCACCACCACCACCACCAACACCACAACCACCACCACCACCACACCACCACCACCACCATACCACCACCACCATACCACCACCACCATACCCCCCCACCACCAAGTTGAAATTATTAAAAAGTAACAAAATAAATACTATAAAAAATTTAAAAAAGAAAAAAAAAAGAAAAAAGCTAGTGACAGTGTTATGGAAACAGAATTCAAATTTATTATGAAAACGGTTCTGGTTTGGAGACATAAACAATTCCGTGCAATCTTTTAGTGCTTTCTCTCAGTTTCCTTGTTAAAACTGACAGAACAATGAAGACAAAGAAACATCAAATGATATGGAAAAACCTGACTGGAATTTCAGAAACAACTCTACACAGTTATTTTTATTTGTTTTTTTTTTGTATTTTGTTATGTTTTTATTAATATATTTTGAATTTGGCGGTGGTGGTGGTGGTGGGTGTTTATTTATTTATTTATTTTTTTGAACTTTGGTTCTTTTTTAGATTTGATTTGATATTTTATCTTATTTAAATTTTTAAAAAATTTTATTTTAATTTCCTAATATTCGAAAAAAAATAAATTAAGTGGAAGCGTATGTGACACCTTCTTGCGAGAAGTGAAGGGAAATGCGTAAACAAACACCGTTTTCGAAAAGTTTCAAGTACGTGTGTGAGCAGTGTGTGTATGTGTGTGTATACTGAATGCACATTGGTGTGTGTGTTTGTATTTGTGTGTGTGTATGTGTGTGTGTATTTGTGTGTGTGTATGTGTGTATGTGTGTGTGTGTGTGTGTGTAGTGAATGTACATTGGTGTGTGTGTGTGTGTGTAGTGAATGTACATTGGTGTGTGTGTGTGTGTGTAGTGAATGTACATTGGTGTGTGTATGTGTGTGGTGATGCAGGAGGTATTTGAGATGTAGAAGTTTGCTTATGAAAAGATTGCTCAGAAGTCATTTACAACACCTCTCTCTCTTCATCCCTTTGTCTTTCTATCTGTCTGTCTGTCTCTCTGTCTGTCTGTCTCTCTGTCTGTCTGTCTCTCTCTCTCTCTCTCTCTCTCTCTCTCTCTCTCTCTCTTTCTGTCTATCTATCTGTCTCTCTCTGTCTGTCTGTCTCTCTCTGTCTGTCTGTCTCTCTCTGTCTGTCTGTCTCTCTCTGTCTGTCTGTCTCTCTCTCCTGTCTCCATTTATTTTTTGTTGCTTTCACATGAAAATTGCTGCTGAATACTCTGTAACTTATGTATGTTGATACATACACACATGCATACATGTGCATATGCACTTACATATACATACATACACACATACATACATACTTTAGATGTCCATACCTATTCACACATACATACACCCACATCCATACACACTTATGATGTATGCATATACATGAATAATAAGTTCTTTTTATGCAATTTCCTTTTAACTTATTTAATCTATGATGAAAAGTGAATATTATCTATCCTCCCTCTCATCATCATCATCATCATCACAATCGTCTTCATCATCATCATCATCATCATTTTCATCGTCATCAATACTTCAGATACGAATACTTGTTTTTGAGTTTTGATGAAAAATATGGTAATCTGAAATCATTTGGAAATTATACTTTTACTGGAGTAGAATTACCATTTTATTTGATTATCTTTCATCATTGAGATTACAAAAAAAAAAAAAAAATTAAGTAAAAAAAAAAAAAATATGAAAAACAGAAATCTGAAGGAATTGGAAAGTTTTTCTGTGTTTTTTGTTCTAATGATTTGCTGGCATTGTGGCTTTGATTTTGGTATAATTATATTAAGGAATTAGGTCAGAACTACTGTCAGATTTTTATTTGTTTCATGTGGTTATTAGCTTACTTTGGAATAAGTATTGTTGGTTTTGGTTGTTCTTTTATTCTTTTGGAGAATATGACACGACCTTTCAAGTGAATCATCTTTCTTTGTCTTTGTCTTTGAGAGGAAGAAATGCGTTACTGATGTATTACCAATTTATGGTAAACGTCTGTGTGAACAGAATGTGAAATTTTTAGAAATAATAAGTTATATATCATCATCATCATCATCGTTTAACGTCCGCTTTCCATGCTAGCATGGGTTGGACGATTTGACTGAGGACTGGTGAAACCGGATGGCAACACCAGGCTCCAGTCCGATTTGGCAGAGTTTCTACAGCTGGATGCCCTTCCTAACGCCAACCACTCAGAGAGTGTAGTGGGTGCTTTTACGTGTCACCCGCACGAAAACGGCCACGCTCGAAATGGTGTCTTTTATGTGCCACCCGCACAAGCCAGTCCAGGGGCACTGGCAACGATCTCGCTCGAAAATCCTACAGGAGCCAGTCAGGCGGTACTGGCAACGGCCACGCTCAAATGGTGCATCTCATGTGCCACCCGCACAAGAACCAGTCCAGGGGCACATGGCAACGATCTTACTTGGCTTGCCGGGTCTTCTCACGCACAGCCCATTTCCAAAGGTCTCGGTCCGTAGTCATCGCCTCGGTGAGGCCCAATGGTCGAAGGTCTTGCCAGATAACTCCAGCAGACATGGGATTCAGGGCATTAACTACAAAAGGGGTCCATATCTGGTTTGGGGGGGCTAGGGTGTATCAGATGCGTGACGACAGAGTGCTCCTACGTGGACATGACATGCGCTTTCGGCAGATCGGGCTAGACCTCTTCGGTGAGGAGCTATGGTTCAGAGGGGGAGCTGATTGTGTAGTCTACACGATGTCGGGTTGTATCTGTGTATGGTATACTGCATTAGGTGATTACGGGATGCATGACTGACGAGCTGTCGGTGGGAAGATGCACTGGGTATGCCAAGGGGGATAGGCATGGGTGTGGGTGTGAGTGCTGTGGGTGTTGTGTGTGGAGTGGGAGGTTGTGGTGTGGGTGGGTGGGAGTGTGTGTGTGGGTGGGTCGTAGTGTGTGTGTGGTGGGTGGTGAGTGTGTGTGTGTGTGTGGGTGTGTGGCTGTGCTTGTTCGTGTGTTTGGGTGGGTGTGTGTTCTGTGTGTGTGTGGGTGTGTGTGTGTGTGAGTGTGTGGGTAGGGTGTGAAGTCGCTGTGTGTGGTGGGAGTGTGATCGTGTGTCGTGTGTGAGTGGTGGGGTGTGTGTGTGTGTGTGGGTGGGTGGTGTGTGTGTGTGGGTGGGAGTGTGGTTGTGGTGTGTGGGTGTGTGTGTGTGGGTCGTGTGTGTGTGGATGGTGTGTGGGTGGGTAGTGTGTGGGGTGGTTGTGTGTGTGGGTGGGTGTGTGTGTGTGTGTGTGTGGTAGTGTGTGTGTGTGGGAGTGTCGTGGTGTGTGAGTGGGTAGGGTGGTGTTTGGGTGGGTGTGTGTAGGTCGTGATGGGTGGCGTGTGGTGTGTGTGTGTGTGTGTGGGTGTGTGGGTGGGTGTGTGTGGCGAGTGTGGTGTGGTCGTGTGTGTGGTGTGTGTGGGTGGGTGTGTGTGTGTGTTGGCGTGTGTGTGGTGTGTGTGTGTTAGGGTGGGTGTGTGAGTGTGTGTGTGGTGTGTGTGTGGGTGGGTGTGTGTCGTCGTGTGTGTGGTGTGTGTTTGGGTGGGATGAGTTTGTGTCGTGTGTGGGAGTCGTGTGTGGTGTTGGGTGTGTGTGCTGTGTGTGTGTGGGTGTGACGTGTGGGTGGAGTGTGGTGTGTGTAGTGTGTGGGTGTGTGTGTGGGGTGGTGTTTGTCGTGTGTGTGGGTGTGTGTGTGGGTGTGTGTGTGGGTGGTGTAGTGTGTGGGTGGGTGTTTGCTTAGGTCGTGTTGTGTGTGTGTGGTGGGTTGTGTGTGGGTGTGTGTGTGTGGTGTGGTGTGGGTGGGTGTGTGTGTGTGAGTGTG